>NC_041400.2:85570596-85733096 GCF_900747795.2 Erpetoichthys calabaricus
ATCCTAGAAAACCCTCAAATAAAGCTGAATTACAACAATTTTGCAAAGATGAATGGGCCAAAATTCCTCCAGAGCGCTGTAATAGACTCATTGCAAGTTATCGCAAATGCTTGATTGCAGTTATTGCTGCTAAGGGTGGCCCAACCAGTTATTAGGTTCAGGGGGCAATTACTTTTTCACAAAGGGCCATGTAGGTTTGGATTTTTTTTTCTCCCTAAATAATAAAAACCACCATTTACAAACTGCATTTTGTGTTTACTTGTGTTATATTTGACTAATGGTTAAATGTGTTTGATGATCAGAAACATTTTGTGTGACAAACATGCAAAAGAATAAGAAATCAGGAAGGGGGCAAATAGTTTTTCACACCACTGTACTTTCTGCTCTGTATGCATTTTCCTGCTTGTTTCAAAATTAAATAATGTTGTTCTGGACTGTGTGTACCCTCTGGTGGTGAAACTATGAAGACTCTGAAGGTCTTACATAAATGATATTTTGCCCTGACCAATTTCTCCAAAAGGTAAAACAAAAACCATGACAGATAATCAAACTTTAGATGTTTTTATTTAAAAAGTATAACCACGTCAATAAAATTGCATTAAACTTTAAATAAAAAAAATGGCTGCTTAATTACAATTGGGCTATTGATACACCACAAAGCTTTGAAAAAACATTCCCTTGATGATCATTATAAAACCAAAAGCAACAGTTGTCAGTTCCAGTGCAACACACTTCCAAACTGCTGCAATAATTTTTTTGCGTTTGCATTTCATTCAAATGAAAAAGAAAAAGAGGGCAAATATTAATTATACTTAAGTATGAAAAATAAATTGCTTAAAGTTGCCAGAAAAAAAGAAAAGCAAATATAAAACACCATTCTACAATACATGCAAAATCTGGGTTTAATTACAAAGTAGCATAGGCATGAGCTGTCAAGATGTTGATACTGTCAGAAATAACCAAAGTGCCACACATGAAAGGGACACACCAAGTCACACCTGTTACAAATAAATGCTGGATATTCTAAAAGCAAAAAATTCTCTCCCCTTCATTTCTGAAACCCACTTTTCCACTATGTGGTTACAGAAGTTCAAAGTGAACATTCAAACATCCTGCTCACAGAAGTGGGAAAAACAAGGCAGATGGTGTTGACTCTGACCTTAAATGAGTGGTGTGAGGTAGAGCATACAACAGGAATGTTTAGGCAGTAGACAAGATAGAAGAGTATGATGGAAGATGCTACCACAATATGTCCCTCAACCTTCACCTCCACAGATTTTTACAATATATATTAGATACACTGGAGACATGGAAAGAAATCGGAACATCCAATGAAACAGGCAAAATCCACTCTAACAGCTACTGAGACAGATGTGAATCCAGGTCACTGGAGTTGTGAGGCAACAGCTTTAAAATGTATTGATTGTACCGTTTATAGGAGTAATTACTGTACTAAACATACCTGTCAATGAATTGGTCAATAATTACAATGTCTCCTGGTTGAATCTCCTCTCTAAGTGAGCCACAAGCAGTTGTAACAACTAGATGTGTACAGCCTTCTTCTTTGAGAGCCCAAATATTTGCTCGATAGTTCACATTCGAGGGCATAATATTATGTTGTCTTCCATGCCTATTAAGAAAATAAGTTAATATTTAAATTATTTCAAATTCATATTCCAAATATTTTCAATAGCACACTTTGCATTAACACGTCCAGAGAACATTAAATAAAAAGACAACACCATGTACAGTATATAGACACATATACAAATAAATGCAACATTAGATTTTTTTAACAAGGGGCTATTAAATTTTTAAATGTACCGGTAGTAGTAAAGAAATTTTAATATATATTAGTATTCAATGGATAGAAAGACATTTTCATATTTTTGTTAGAAATTGAGACTTTTTTTTAATTAGGGCACCATTAAATTGATTTAAACACATTACTAATGTTGCAGGTAGCTATTACTGCTTCTAAGGCCAGCATACCAGAGACTTCTTTTCACTGTTGTAGAACTATTAAAAGCATGTGCCTATTACAAGAAAAATAATCCTCAAAACAAACCTGAGTTTTATGAAAAAACATTTGTGACATCTTCTTGGGTACTTCAGCCACTATGAGGCCCATGTGAATCCTACCCTGGTCACTGTCTATGTGTATAATTTGTGTATGAATTTATGTGCAAGTGTTCATATATCTTGTAATGGAGTGATGGGCTATCTAGAGTTGGTTCTCACCTTACACCCGCTGCTGCTGGGATTTTGTTGACATTTTGTGAACCTGAAATTAGTTAAACAGGGCAAATAATTGATAAGAAAAATAAATATTCTCCTACACTAAATGGATAATGTATAGCACTGTGAACAAAAATAACTTATTATTTAAAACACCAATGTTATTGACATTCATTACCACTAGGTGAAGCCCTACAGTCAACTGCTGACTCTCAGAATCAATACTGTACAAGTCTGACAAACCTCCCGGACTTTCTGACTCTCTGTGAGAACATAAGCTTATCTTTATATCTGATACTTGTGTGTTATATTTATCATTTTTCTGAACATATTAGAAAATGCAGTATTAACACTAAAAGGTACTATTTGTGAATCACGTTAGTCACAATGATTGTTTGATTTCACAATAACATTTATTTTTACACTACAGTGACAGTGTTTAATTTTGCAGCCAAGTCATATATGGTTATAGGTTCCACTTTGATATAATACTCATTTTTAGCATGCCCAAGTGATTTTGCATCAGCTTTCATTCTAGATCTTATTTTCACCTACTCAGGCTCATCCATGAGAATATTCATGCAAGTCAACTGTCTCTCTCACGTTGTCTGTCTCCTGTTCAACAAGACCGACATGGTACTTTAACTAACTATTGCACCAGACATAGGCTCTTTGGTAAAATTAACATTACATACTCCTTTAATTGCTTTGATGTGATCAACAAGGATTCTCTGTGTAACCACTGACTACACCATCAAATTTTCCATGTATGACCTTGTTCAGACAAAACCCTCTCCATACTTACCAAAACATGGAGCTATATTCCACCACCTGCTAAGTTATGCTTTGGAACTCAGTGTTCTATGGAACAGACTATCCAGCCTTTCTGACATAGGGAAAATTCACAGAAGTCTGTTGTTCTCACAGCAAAATCTTTGAAGTCCACAAATTCCCTCAGCGTATCAGCACCCATCGACATAGTGTACTGTGACAAGAGTGTGTATGACACTCATTTTCTGAGCATGTTTCTCCTTTTTTGACACCGTGTGTCCAGACACCACAAATTCTTACAAGAAGGTAGATTACTGAAGCTTCCTTAAGAAGCTTATCAGAAGAGCAATCAGGAACTTTTTTACATTCCACCTTCATCAGAAGTGCCTCTCGGCAATTTTCTTTTTAGCCAAACATTAAAAAAGCCTCCTCTGCCACCAAACCAATCTTCACCATTGATGCATCCTTGTGCGTTCACTGGTCACGTGAAAAGCGGTCTGGAGGAGCCGCATTGTGCATTAGGACTGTGAATCATCAAAGACCTCCTCAATCAATTTTAAATTGCTATTTATTTGCTGATTCGATTTGTATTGCAATTTGTAAAAGTATTAAATTTTGATATTACTGTATATTTTGGGTGCAGGTGTATCAGAGTCAATTCATGTTTGATGTTGTACATTAATTTTTATATATATTTTATTTGTATTCCCCCAAAATTTGTCCTTATTGTTCAATGTGTATTTAACATAGACAGGAACAATTATTGGGATAGCAAGTATTTCAGGTTCCCACCCAGGGCACAATTATATGGACTCATTTTCTGTGTTCCGTAAACAGGAAATTGGCTTGCAGGAGGCAGGATGGGCCTTGGTGAGCTCCATTTAATTTTTGTTTAAAATTGTTTATTATAAACATTAAGTTATTTCTGTTTGTAATGCATTTCCTTTGTTTTAGAGAAAAGCTGGAAACAGGAGCACCCCCAGAAACTGTGCAGAACCTTCAGTTAAATTGTACAGTAATCCCTCCTCCATCGCGGGGGTTGCGTTCCAGAACCCCCCGCGAAAGGTGAAAATCTGCGAAGTAGAAACCATATGTTTATATGGTTATTTTTATATTGTCATGCTTGGGTCACAGATTTGCACAGAAACACAGGAGGTTGTAGAGAGACAGGAACGTTATTCAAACACTGCAAACAAACATTTGTCTCTTTTTCAAAAGTTTAAACTGTGCTCCATGACAAGACAGAGATGACAGTTCCGTCTCACAATTAAAAGAATGCAAACATATCTTCCTCTTCAAAGGAGTGCGCGTCAGGAGCAGAGAATGTCAGAGAGAGAGAGAGAGAGAGAGAGAGAGAGAGAGAGAAAAAAAGCAAACAATCAAAAATCAATAGGGCTGTTTGGCTTTTAAGTATGCAAAGCACCGCCGGACAAACCAGCTGCAAGGAAGAGAGCAATGTGAAGGTAGTCTTTCAGCATTTTTTAGAGGAGCGTCCATATCCTCTAGGCCAGTTTGCAAACAGCCCATCTGCTCACACCCCCTCCGTCAGGAGCAGAGAATGTCAAGAGCAAGAGAGAGAGAAAAATAAACAATCAAAAATCAATACGTGCTGTTTGATCTTTTAAGTATGGGAAGCACCGTACAGGAAGCATATCGCTTGACAAAGCAACCATATGTAAGCCCAGCAACGATGGCAGCAATGTGAAGGTAATCTTTCAGCGTTTTTTGAGGAGCGGTCGTATCCTCTAGGGGTGCGAACAGCCCCCGTGCTCACAATATATTTGAGGAGTTATATGTAATACGTAATACACGCTCTGGTTGGGTAGCTTCTCAGCCATCTGCCAATAGCGTCCCTTGTATGAAATCAACTGGGCAAACCAACTGAGGAAGCATGTACCAGAAATTAAAAGACCCATTGTCCGCAGAAATCCGCGAACCAGCAAAAAATCCGCGATATATATTTAAATATGCTTATATATAAAATCCGCGATAGAGTGAAGCCGCGAAAGTCGAAGCGCGATATAGCGAGGGATTACTGTATTACTTTTTACTCTCTCAGATGCGTAGGAAATAAAAACAAGGCAAGTGATGTATTGTCATTAACAACTCCTGTTGTGCAAAATTCCGTGCCAAATGTTCAAGCTGGGCAAGACACGCCTAGTGGATCTAGTGCGCATGCACAGCATTGTTTGTTATATGTATCCAGTGTGTTCACAGGTGCTGTTCAATGTTTTGATTCTATATCCACTAATTGTGTGTTGGGCATTGCTAACAAAGTAAGTTTTCTGTTGCCTTTAATTAAAATGTTTAGTGTACTTTAAGTTTATAACCAACACTTCAACTCCTAATAACATTGTAACAAGCCCACCTGCAATGTACTTTTCTTTAACGGATTTACCTTATGAGGCTACTGAGAGCATTCTGTCCCCTCAGGGATGCTATAGAAAAGGGGATGTTATCTGTTTTTCCCAGGGGCACACGTAACAGAATTTGTATGTGTAAACTGGCAATAAACACCAACTCTCCATACCGGTCTTCTCTGCTTTGTTATTTAATTAACAACCGACTTCCAAGCCAACACCAGTCTGTCCTTCATTACTTTATTAATGACCAACATGTAAACAGAAACAGGGAAGCTTGGTTACATTGGTGGAAGCACTTAAATATAAACTACACTATCAATGGGAAGTACAGATAAATAAAGATGTTGCATAAGAACAAACCTCTTTTTGATTTCAGCATAAGTGTAACCTCCCTCATTTTTGGGTAAAGATAAACAGTTTTCTGTCCTGGGTAAGGCAGTATGAAGCAACAGGCAAAGTCCTAATGGAAGGGAAGGGTATCAGTTGTTATCAATATGAATTAGTAAGGATTTTACCAACTCATCTAACTAAGGCAGCATTTTTACTGTGGGACAGCATTCCTGCTATGGTCCAGTCTGATTATAAGGGTGTGAAAGAGAAACAAAGATGATTTTGGGCATATACAGTGGATGGATCATTTTAGGGGCCATCTTCTGGCCCACCTGCATGCACAGCATGACAGCCTAGAAGCATATGCCAATGAAATCAGCAGGCTGGTCAAGAAGGCTTTCTAGGACTATAGAGAAACTGCTAAATGAGTGTAGAAATGTCAGATTTATTGTGTTTCTGGACAACCCCCCCCCCCCCCCCCCACCCCCACGTGACAGAGAAGTGCCATGAATTAAGTGCAATAGATATGGATGACGCACTGGTCATTGCAGGTTGATACGAGAATTCTAGTGAGATGATTAATGTGGACTGTTCAAACTATTACACTGGCACAGCCAATGTGTCTATTGGAGCAGTGGCTGGAGTTCATTCTATTACTGATACTGGGAGTCTGTGTAAAGATGTAGATAGACTGACCTAAGAAATGAAACACATGAGGATTGAGATAAGACATCTGACAAGGGAAAATTTTAGGCTGAGAGATAGTGTGTGTCAATGTACCTGTCGATGTGGGGGGCAAGGATGTCAGGCACAGTCCTGGCGACAGGCGCAGAGAGGCCGTCCCCCTGAAAGGAGAGTGGGGACACCAGGGTAGATGCTGTAGCCATTCAGGAAACCTGAACACCATACCAAATTTTACTCAGTATGGTCACCAAGGCAATGTACTCCAAGCCCTGGCTGACGAAAGAGTTTCATTCCACCTAGAAGGGAGAAGAGGTGCAGCTAATTGGGACATTAAGTTTAGCTGATGTTATAGCCCAAACAGCAGCTGTGCCACCTGAGGGCATTCCCACTATTAACACTGGGCAGAGTAATTCAATAGCAAAGGATGCTAACAATGGTAAGATTGGATCTGTACACTGCCAATTAACCACAGTGAGACTGTTGGATATCTGGAGCCCAACCTTCCTGACTCATCTTGCTTGGTGGGGGTCCGTACTGTCACCTCTGTGGAAAATGGACTGACTAGTACCTGTATTCTAAATTCTACCAAAGGTTACACTACTTTAAGATGGGTAATGCACTTGGGAGATTAGGACCTTCAGCTATTCTCATCTTCCCCAGTGAATGTAACTCCAGTGACTCTTACCCCTGCAATGCGTCACTAGAGGATTCCCCCATTTCAGCAGCACTGAAATTTGCACTGTTACTGCTACTAGTTAAATTTCAATTCAAGGTCATCTTTAACACCTCTGAGAACAATGGCAAATGCACACTAGTGAAACATTACATAAGAACAAGTCGCCACACTCTCTTATAAGACAGCCTGCATATCATGCCCCCCTCCCCACCAAAAAGCAGAAACCGAGAGACAAGTGGCAAATATTCTGGCCTGAAAAAAATTATTGAAGAGAGCTGCAGCTCTTGGACTGCCCCAGTAGTGTTCGTTAAAAAAAAAAAGTGGCAAATGAAGATTGTGTGTTTAGTACAGGCACTTGAATACAGTGACAGTGAAAGACTCGCGCCATCTTCCCCGGGTGGAAAAAACAATGGGTTCTGTTTGGTTTACCACCTTGGATTTCACAATGGATTTTACTGGCAGGTAGAAACAGCCAAGGAGGACAGGAAGTAGTCTCTAGCAGTGGGGTTCCATTCCCATGGGCTATACCAAATCCCAGCTACATTCCAACGAACATTGGAGCTGGCTCTTCAGGGAATTCTATGGCATATTTGAATGGTGTATTTTGACAACATACTATTTTTATAGTCTTACATTTGAGGAGGATTTGTACAGACTGGAGGAGTTATTCTTGAGGATCCAATGTGCAGGCTTGAAACTGAACCCCAAAAAATGCCATCTTGCTCAGGGATCATGTGGTGTTTCTTTGCCACACTGTATCTCAATGGGGCCTTCAACCTAATCCAAGGAACACACAAAGTCAGAAAGAGTTTAACCTCACAGTCTCCTTCAGAGGTTAGAGCATTTGTTGGGCTATATTCTTATTGTAGAGGTTTTGTAAAGGACTTTTCAAGACATGCCACATCCCTACATCACCTTATGGGAAAGAATGTCCCCTTTGAATGGATTGTACAATCAATCAACTTTAAATAAAGTGTGGAATCATCATCCGGCATGGTCCCAATACACTGCACAAATAAGAATATATGGGACAAGATATAAAATAAGAAAATAAAAACAAAAATGAAAACATCAATGATAAAGGAATAATACATAATAAAACTGAAATAAAATGACATTAAACCATTAAAGTTATTATTTTTTTTATTACTTTTTGACATATCATAATTAAGGAATTTTTCAAAGATGATATACCTGACTGGAGTCTAAGGCAGGCTGTAATAAAGGGAGTAAAGTTAGGATTTTAGTATTGATTTAAAAATATCAACGGAGTGTGCTTCTCTTATATAAAAGGAAGGCCATTCCAAAGATAAGATGCATAGTAGGCAAATGCTCTGTGACCAACTGTTTTTTCTCTTAATTGGAGGAATCACCACAAGACCAGCATTAAGAGAAAAATGTACTGGATCATATTGTGTAGTTAGCTCGGCATAGTAGGGTGGTGCAAGTCCATGCAAGGTATACGTTAAAAGAACTTTAAAATCAGGTCTTGCTTGTACTGGTAACCAGTGAAGAGAAACTAAAATGGGTGTTGTGTGCTCAGTTCTTTTTTGTTTTTGTCAAGATTCTAGCTGCAGCATTCTGAATAAGACTGAAGACTTCTAGTAACACAACTAGGAAGACAAGAGAAAAGGGCATTACAATAATCAACTCTAGAAGAAACAAATGCATGCATGTATTAATATTTCAGCATCACACAAAGATTAGAAATATTACAAGAATACGATCTATTCCAAGATGAAAAAAATGCTGTATTGGTAATAGCCTTGATATGGTACTGGAATGTGAAAGGAGTATCAAGTATCACTTCAAGATGTTTAATGGTCAAGTTTCAGAAATACTACAGCCATTAATATTAACACTCAAGCTTTCACACAACTGAACATATATGGCTGGTCTAACAATCAACAGCTCTGTTTTATCGGCATTTAAGAATTAGGGAGTTGGGAAAGGTCATTTGGCTTTACAGATTATCTATCTCTATCTATCTATCTCTATATATATATCTATATCTATATATATATCTATATCTATATATATATCTATCTATATATCTATTATATATATATCTATCTATATATCTATATATATCTATCTATATATCTATATCTCTATATATATCTATATCTATATATCATCAGTATAACAGTGGAAATTAACAAATGATGTCACCAAGGTGGTGCATATACTATAGATAGAAACAAGCTTTGGGCCAAGGACTGAGCCATGGGGTACACCAAAATATACTTCATAAAATTCAGAGATTGTATTGTTGTAACTTACACATTAAGTTCTGTTTGATAAAGAAGAGTGAAACCATGCTAGTATGCTTCTCCAAGTAGCTTAAAAGTATGCTGTGGTCTAAGTGTCAAAAGCTGCACTTAAGTCAAGAAGCGACAACACAGACATTAGATTAGAATCAACAGTGATCAGCAGATCATTACTTCCTCTAGTCAAAGCAGTTTCAGTAGGAATGACGGGACCAAAAGTCAGACTGGAATTTGTCAGAAGGATTATTAAGTTGATCAACAACAGCTCTTTCAAGTAACTCTGACATAAAAGACTGGAAATTGGTCAATTATTCAGAATCCATGGATACAAGTTAGGTTTTTTTTTTTGTTTTTTTTTAAATTAATTGCTTAATAATAGCAGTTTTAAAAGCAGAGGGCACAGAACCAATGGAAACGGACTTATTGATAATATTAAGAGTAGGACTAATTAAAACAGTAGACAGTTCCTTAAAAAGATCAGATAGTATAGGGTCTAATATGCAGGTTGTAAGTTTGGAAGCAGTTATTAGGCTGCAGTGGAAACTACTTCAAATTGTAAAAAGTTGCACGAGGTCTGAGTCGCAGTGTCTGTCTGTATCCATGAAGAAAGAAAGAGAGAGAGAGACTTTATTACTCCCAAGGGGAAATTCACATACTCCAGCAGCAGCATACTGATACAAAAACAATATTAAATTAAAGAGTAATAAAAATGCAGGTATAACAGACAATAACTTTGAATAATGTTAACGTTTACACCCCCGGGTGGAATTGAAGAGTCGCATAGTTTGGGGGAGGAACGATCTCCTCAGTCTGTCAGTGGAGCAGGACAGTGACAGCAGTCTGTTGCTGAAGCTGCTCCTCTGTCTGGAGACGACACTGTTTAGTGGATGCATTGGATTCTCCATAATTGATAGGAGCCTTTTGAGCGCCCATCGCTCTGCCACGGATGTCAAACTGTCCAGCTCCGTGCCTACAATAGAGCCTGCCTTCCTCACCAGTTTTTCCAGGCGTGAGGCGTCCTTCTTAATGCTGTCTCCCCAGCACACCACCGCGTAGAAGAGGGCACTCACCACAACCGTCTGATTGAACATCTGCAGCATCTTATTGCAGATGTTGAAGGACACCATTCTTCTAAGGAAGTATAGCCGGCTCTGTCCTCTCTTGCACAGAGAATCAGTATTGGCAGTCCAGTTCAATTTATCATCCAGCTGCACTCCCAGGTATTTATAGGTCTGTACCCTCTGCACACAGTCACCTCTGATGATCACGGGGTCCAGGAGGGGTCTAGACCTCCTAAAATCCACCACCAGCTCCTTGGTTTTGCTGGTGTTCAAGTGTAGGTGGTTTGAGTCGCACCATTTAAAAAAGTCCTTGATGAGGTTCCTATACTCCTCCTCCTGCCCACTCCTGATGCAGCCCACGACAGCAGTGTCGTCAGCGAACTTTTGCACATGGCAGGACTCCGAGTTGTATTGGAAGTCCAATGTATATAGGCTGAACAGGACCGGAGAAAGTACAGTCCCCTGTGGCGCTCCTGTGTTGCTGACCACAATGTCAGACCTGCAGTTCCCGAGACGCACATACTGTGGTCTGTTTGTAAGATAGTCCACGATCCATGCCACCAGGTATGAATCTACTCCCATCTCTGTCAGCGTGTCCCTAAGGAGCAGAGGTTGGATGGTGTTGAAGGTGCTAGAGAAGTCCAGAAATAATTCTTACAGCACCACTGCCTCTGTCCAAGTGGGAGAGGGATCGGTGTAGCATATAGATGATGGCATCCTCCGCTCCCACCTTCTCCTGGTATGCGAACTGCAGACGGTCGAGGGCGTGGCGTACCTGTGGCCTCAGGTGGTGAAGCAGCAGCCGCTCCATGGTCTTCATCACATGTGACGTCAGAGCGACAGGCCGGAAAGTGAAAAGTACTGGAGAGATCATAACCATCACGCAGAACAATGTAGACCACCGATTTCCTCTCTAATCAAACCAATCCCATTTATGAAAAATCTCAGAAATTTATCAGCACCGAATGAAGGAATGGACAGGAGCATTCTGGGTGATTGATATCCACACTGTATCAAACAAAATCTGTGAATTATTTCTATTATTGAGTGAGTTTATAATTTTTTTAAAACTTTCTACAAAGGCAGTTCAAAGATGAAAACCCTCTTGTTTTGTCATACGCCACCTGCGCTCAAGTTTTCTACAAGTCTATTCAAGTCCATGAATGTCATTTGTAAACCATGGTGCAGGTTTCACCCATGTACATTTTCTTGTTCTAAGAGGAGCAACATATTTAAACAATTTAAGCAGATTATCTGAGAGATTATCAAAGGAATCACAACTTGTACCACATGCATCAAGTATATCAAGTACAGGTAGTTGTTGACTTGCAACTTATGCATCTTAAGACCATTACACGCAGAACAACTACATCTCATGGACAAACTATCTTTCACCACACCAGCTCCATATGCCGTGATTCATTCATCTCGATCTCAGTTTATTACCTGCAATAGTCAAAACCTATGTTCAGTTACCCCAAAAAAAAACAAAAAAAAAAAACTCCTGATCTGGACACAAAAAATGAAGTTGATCAAGCAGTATGATGGAAAAAAGAAAGAAAGTGAATGTGATCACATGCGACTAAGTTATCCCATTGTAACCAGGGTGCAGCGCACATGCTGTATTGTGCTGTGCTCTGACTTTGAATCCGGTTAACCTCTGAAGCTTCTGCACTGTGATTCATGATGTGCCACTTCGAGGAAACCATCACAAAAGGGTAACGGACCCAAATTGAACCTCTATATTTTAATGTTTAATATTAACAGGCTGAAATGTTCAAACAGAAAACACGAGTGCTCAAACTATTCTGGTATAATTCCTTCTCTCAGTTAACACAATGAACACAGGGAGAGGCACACACTGATGACGTAACACAGAAAAAGGATTCATGAAGCTGTTAAAGATTTAGCACCCATGCAATCAACATTAATAATGAAATAAAATAAATAATTTACAAAAAAAAAAAAATTATATATCTATCTATCTATCTATCCATCCATCCATCCATCCATTTTCCAACCCGCTGAATCCGAACACAGGGTCACGGGGGTCTGCTGGAGCCAATCCCAGCCAACACAGGGCACAAGGCAGGGAACCAATCCCGGGCAGGGTGCCAACCCACCGCAGGACACACACAAACACACCCACACACCAAGCACACAGTAGGGCCAATTGAGAATCGCCAATCCACCTAACCTGCATGTCTTCGGACTGTGGGAGGAAACCGGAGCGCCCGGAGGAAACCCACGCAGACACGGGGAGAACATGCAAACTCCACGCAGGGAGGACCCGGGAAGTGAACCCGGGTCCCCAGATCTCCCAACTGCGAGGCAGCAGCGCTACCCACTGTCTATCTATCTATATTATATATATATATATATATATATATATATATATATATATATATATATATATATACATATATACATACACGATGTGCCAATAGTAATGATTAAAAAAAGGATATAAAAACAAACAATACAACTTAAGGGACTAATTATACCGTACTATACATATGGTCAGGTTTGAATACATATACTGGTCCGTCTTACATCCAGATAAAATTTACGACTGGTCTGTCAGAACCTAATGTGGTCATAAGTTGACTATTACCTGATTCTCATATAGTACAAACAGCATTGTTATTAATATGGTGTTAAGTATATGTACCAGGTTCGAGAAACTTAGAGTACAGAGAAATACATTGAAACAGACACAGAAATGATCAGTAGCTGGAACCTGTAAAACTGATTAAACATCAATGTCAATACTCTTTTGTAAAGATTAGGTTCCACGTTTGTGATTAGCACACTTCACGTGTTAAGTAAAATCTAAACTAGCAATCTTCTTTCAGCTGCTCCCGTTAGGGGTTGCCACAGCGGATTATCTTCTTCCATAACTTTCTGTCCTCTGCATCTTGCTCAGTTAAACCCATCACCTGCATGTCCGCTCTCACCACATCCATAAACCTTCTCTTAGGCATTCCTCTTTTTCTCTTCCCTGGCAGATCTAGAATCTAAACAGTGATTTACGTGCACGTTAAGATCACTCAGTAAAATTTCTATAACATATTAGACAAGAACAATCAACAATATCTCAAAAAACACAGCTAGGAAATTGGAGTTATGCTTTTTTTTTGGGGGGGGGGGGGGCTATAAATAGTAGAAATTGTTGAGTTATGATAACTATAGTTAAAGTGCAATCAAAGCTGGTGAACAACTTAGGAAAGATTGTTGCAATTCCATCCCCTTTCTTGCCTTGTCTAGCAGAAAATAAGTAGTAATGTGGAGGAGAAGCCTCAATAAGTGTAGCTGATAAAGTGGATGAGAGGCAACATTCAGTAAGAAATAGAAAATGTGGACCATATTGAGAAATAAAATCACTAATGTAAAAATTCTTACTAGAGAGTGATTTAATGTTCAACAGTGCAAGCTATGTACTTTAGCTGTACTTTCTCCGATCCTGTTCAGCATATATACAATCGGACTTCCAATACAACTCGGAGTCCTGCCATGTGCAAAAGTTCGCTGATGACACTGCTATCGTGGGCTGCATCAGGAATGGGCTGGAGGATGAGTACAGGGACCTAATCAATGACTTTGTTAAATGGTGCGACTCAAACCACCTACAACTGAACACCAGCAAAACCAAGGAGCTGGTGGTGGATTTTAGGAGGCCCAGACCCCTCATGGACCCCGTGATCATCAAAGGTGACTGTGTGCAGATGGTGCAGACCTATAAATATCTGGGAGTGCAGCTGGATGATAAATTAGACTGGACTGCCAATACTGATGCACTGTGCAAGAAAGGACAGAGCCGACTATACTTCCTTAGAAGGCTGGCGTCCTTCAACATCTGCAATAAGATGCTGCAGATGTTCTATAAGACAGTTGTGGCGAGCGCCCTCTTCTACGCGGTGGTGTGCTGGGGAGGCAGCATTAAGAGGAAAGACGCCTCACGCCTGGACAAACTGGTGAGGAAGGCAGGCTCTATTGTTGGCATGGAGCTGCACAGTTTAACATCTGTGGCAGAGCGAAGGGCGCTCAGCAGGCTCCTATCAATTATGGAGAATCCACTGCATCCACTAAATAGCATCATCTCCAGACAGAAGAGCAGCTTCAGCGACAGACTGCTGTCACTGTCCTGCTCCACTGACAGATTGAGGAGATCGTTCCTCCACCAAACTATGCGACTCTTCAATTCCACCTTGGGGGGGGGGGGGGGGGGGGGGGTAAACGATAACATTTAACATTATACAAAGTAAGTCTTTTTTTCACCTGCATTATTATCATTCTTTAATTTAATATTATTTATTGTATCAGTATGCTGCTGCTGGAAAATGTGAATTTCCCATTGGGATTAATAAAGTATCTATCTATGTAACATGGAAGGAATACATGGATGGTGCAAAGTTGCACCTCTTCAAGCTGATTTGTAATTAAACTTTTTGATGTTAAGAGGCTAGCAGTTTTACAAAATTAGGGTTGTGTATTACATTATCACTTTTATTTGATCTAGCATTGATTATTACAGGGGTTATAGGGAGACTCTCTACAGTAGATTGTCGCAAGAGTTACTAGGGGGAGCTGTAAAGAAGCCAGTGGGTCACTGGGATGTAGGGCTGGTATTAGCACTGATTTTTGACTCAATTTGATTCGATGCACTGATATCTTTGAGGTGTTGGCTCAAAAAAAAAAAAAAAAAAAAAGATTATATTAATGTTCTCTATCATGGTTAAGTAATGTGACAAATTTCAGGAACACTTTATTTGAAGGGTGTTTACATAGTGATTTCATAACATACACATTAGCATGGAATGATATTTAAGAAGCAATACTTGATTAGTAATGCACAGCCAACATGAGTATTTGCAAGATGTAGAATATCAGTCTTTATATATTAAAAAAAACTTTTCCACAGCACTGTACTCATTTGTATACATTGTGGGGAACAGTCCGGACATCGTTGGTTCAAACCCACACACGTTTATTTACAATATTATTTACAAGTATGCCACACACAACCCAGTGCTGCAGCACCAATCACCCCAAAGTTCAGGCCACACCACGATGCCTTTCTTCAGGTCAGGCTCCACTCCTCTCCTCCAGACTCCAGCCTTCGAATGGAGGGAGGCGGCCCCGGGTGCCTCCCAATGAGTGCTGGCCAGCACTCACTGGTGTGGCGGAAGTGCCGGCTGTGCACCCGGAAGCACTACGGGTGTCCCTGGTCTTTTTCCCCCCAGCACTTCCCGGTGTGGTGGAAGTGCTGAGGGCCAGGGCTCCTCAGGCATTTGGTTTAGGGGAAGGCTACAAAAAGCTATCTCAGAGGTCACTGTCGTTTCAACTGTAAGGAATGTAATCAGGAAATGGTAGGCCACAGGCACAGTTGCTGTTAAACCCAGGTCTGGCAGGCTAAGAAAAATACAGGAACGGCATATACGAAGGATTGTGAGAATGGTTACAGACAACCCACAGATCACCTCCAAAGACCTGCAAGAACATCTTGCTGCAGATGGTGTATCTTTACATCGTTCTACAATTCAGCGCAATTTGCACAAAGAACATCTGTATGGCAGGGTGATGAGAAAGAAGCCCTTTCTGCAATCACAGTACAAAAACAGTCGCTTGTTGTATGCAAATGCTCGTTTAGACAAGCCAGATTAATTTTAGAACAAAGTGCTTTGGACTGATAAGACAAAAATTGAGTTATTTGGTCATAACAAAAAGTGCTTTGCATGGTGGAAGAACAACACCGCATTCCAAGAAAAACACCTGCTACCTACTGTCAAATTTGGTGGAGGTTCCATCATGCCGTGGGGCTATGTGGCTAGTTCAGGGACTGGGGCCCTTGTTAAAGTCGAGGGTCGGATGAATTCAACCCAATATCAACAAATTCTTCAGGATAATGTTCAAGCATCAGTCACAAAGTTGAAGTTATGCAGGGGTTGTATATTCCAACAAGACAATGACCCCAAAACAGTTTGAAATCTATAAAGGCATTCATGGAGAGGGAGAAGTACAATAATCTGGAATAGCCGTCACAGTCCCCCGACTTGAATATCATCAAAAATCTATGGGATGATTTGAAGCAGGCTGTCCATGCTTGGCAGCCATCAAATTTAGATAGATATATAAAATAAAATAAATAAAAATTTAACTGAACTAGAGAGATTTTGTATGGAAGAATGGTCAAAAATACCTCTATCTAGAATCCAGACACTCATCAAAGTCTATAGGAGGGGTCTAGAGGCTGTTATATTTGCAAAAGGAGGCTCAACTAAGTATTGAAGTAATATCTCTGTTGGGGTGCCCATATTTATGCACCTGTCTAAATTCGTTATGATGCAAATTTTCTGTTAATCCAATAAACAATGTCACTGCTGAAATACTACTGTTTCCATAAGACATGTCATATATTAAAAGGAAGTTGCTATTTTGAAAGCTCAGCCAATGATAAACAAAAATCCGAAGAATTAAGAGGGGTTCCCAAACTTTTTCATATGACTGTATGTATTGCTACATCAGAGTCTACACACATTATGGGGGGTTCCTTGTTTTAATACAATGCAATGGCATCTACTTTATAAAACATCTATATCATCTTACAAGTATAAAATAATCAAATATTGCTTAAAAATAATACATGCTATTCAGTAACCTATTGTGAAGGATTGCCGGCTTTCTACTCCGGCCCTCACCCCCAGGCCGCCAGGAGGAGCTCTCCCGACAGCATGAACGTGCCCCGAATTCCAGCAGGGCATCATGGACTCTGTAGTTTATATGCACAGCCCTGCTGGATACCATGGGGGCCTCCAGGAGTCGCTGTAGGGAGGTTGTCGGACTCTTATGTGCCCTATAACCCGGAGGTGCGTCATGATCACATGACAGGAAGAAACGACGTGCCTCCGGGGTGAAGAAGAGTTTTTATATGACCCGGAAGTGTTCCTAGTCACGTGGACAGAGAGGACGAAACACTTCCGGATCAGGACTATAAAAGGACTATGGGAAATCCCAGATGGCGAGCTGAGCTGGGAGGAAGGGTGGCAAAGTGTCTGGGAGTGTGGAGGATTGATTATTTATTGTTTATTATTGAGTATTGTGGAGAGGAGGGTGCTTTGTGCACTGTATTGTCCAAATAAATATAATTATTGGACTTTTACCTGGTGTCTGGAGTCGAGTCTGAGGGTTCTAGGGGTCACGGAGACCTCAAACTATCACACCATTCATAAGGTTATGAATCTCAATGTAGAAACCCTTCAACTAAACTATTGACCAAATCTATTCCCCTACTGGCCATCTCTCTATTAAGCACCTGGTTCTCAGTCATGGTCCCAGAGGGACACAGTGGCTGCATGTTTTCCTTCCAACTAGTTTCCTAATTGGAAAATGAAACTTGGTATGTAAATATTTGGCTTGTTAGTGCTTTAATTTATCCAACAGAAATTGCACAGTAGAATTTCTGACAACATTATTGTGTTTTGTGGACCATATTTAAACTTTATGGTCCTTCCAATTCACCTCTAATTCTAAACATTTTTTAATACAGATAATTCTTGGTGCATATGCACAGGTTTAAAAGGAAACACATTAGCTGGAGAGGTGCTGGTTTATTGGTTATCTGCATTTCATTATTAACTAATGTCTGGTTAAGAAAACAGTCAACAAAATGAAAACAAATGCTGCTGCTAAAAACTAAAACAGGCAATTAAGGGTTGTGGCAGGTGGCCGGGTGTGGTCATTAGCTGCCTGCCTATTTAAGGAGCTGCCTCCCCTCATTAAGGACTGGAGTCGGGTAAGGAGGTCGACGAGGTCTAAGAAGAGTGAGTGAGTGAGTGAGTGAGTGAGTGAGTGAGTGAGTGAGTGAGTGAGTGAGTGAGGGAGAGAGGGAGGGAGTATGAGAAGCCTGGACTTTGGGAGACTGTTGGGGTTTGTGGTGGTGCACTTATAGACATTGTAAATACAGTTGTAAATAAATGTGTGGTGGTGACTTTAAACATGTCTGCCTGTCTCAGTCCGGGGCCCTCCATTCACAGTGGCGTAGTCGGCAGGATGCTTCGCCTGGGTCAAGGCGGGGACCTGCAACGTGTAAGAAGTCTGGACGGCACGGCACAGCAGGGGAGCTCACCCACGTGCCACAGGGGCGGCGTGCACCCAACCCCAATGAAGGACTCATAACCCGGACCGTTATTGGTCAGCCGAAGGACTGTGCATCTCAGGGGCGGTTCAAAGATGTGGCGGGAGCAAAGGGAGCTGCCGGGAAGGAGAGGCTGCAGCTTCGACAGCCGCAGAACTGCCCGGAGTCTCGTCTCCGCATGAGGAAGGAAGACGAGATGGCTGCAGACCGGAAGTCCCTCCTTGTGACAGAAACGGGGTTGGATAGCGTGTCCTGTGTGCCTGCCAAAGATTGGATGGGGGCGGGACCAGGGAATGTCCATCCCATGCCAGCGAGGAACCCGATTGGGCCGGAGGAAAGGGCCCATAGGAAGCAGTCGGCGAGTGGTGCTGACCGACAGGTAAGCTCACCGTCGACTGACTTTCTCTCCTTGGCAGCGGTTCTGCGGAGGTTGCAGAGATTACCTCCTGCTCGCCGGATCGCCGCCACCAGAGCTATGTGCTCTCCGAGCGGAGACACTGAAGCCAGAGGGGACAGCCGTCGCGTCGGAACAGGCACCGCCGGCGAAATTGGAACGACACGACGCTGGATCTTCCGACCGGAGAGGTACAGCGGGGACGGTGAGTAGGACCGGCCCTGTAAAGCTACGGACGCCGACGGGACAGGGTCTGTCCTTCTGCTATAGGAAGAAAGCCGACTCCTCCAATATGAGGGGATGTGTTGCTGGATGCTCACGTCCCAAGAAAGGCCACCCTCTGTTGAGGCAGAGGGAAAACCCACAGCAGGCTGAGGGGACAGGAGCGTGTGCGATCCCGTTGGCGGTCCCATGGCGGGGAACACGGAGGTCTTGGAAGGGGAGGCAGAGGAAAAGAGCACCGGGGTGGCGGTTGGAGCGGAGAGCGTTGGCCCATATACGGTGGAAGGGCGCCGAGTGGCGCCATCAGGGCAACATCTGCGCCCCGGGTTTTTATTTTTATTTTGTAGGACCGGGCCCTAGACTGGAACGTGTCAGCCTACCGCCGAGGAAGACCTGCCCTCGCAGGACAGGCCACCGGCCCCTAGGGGTCTCAGCTTGTGGGGGAGTATTGTGGCAGGTGGCCGGGTGTGGTCATCAGCCGCCTGCCTATTTAAGGAGCCGCCTCCCCTCATTAAGGACTGGAGTCAGGTGAGGAGGTGGACGAGGTCTAAGAAGAGGCGGCAAGGAGAGGCCTAGAGAGAGAGGGAAAAAGAGAGAGGTGGCTGTATGAGAATCCTGGACTTTGGGAGACTATTGGGGTTTGTGGTGGTGCACTTATAGACATTGTAAATATAGTTGTAAATAAACGTGTGGTGGTGACTTTAAACATGTCTGCCTTTGAGTCCGGGGCCCTCTATTCACAGGGTTCTGAATTGTAAGTTAAGTTATCTAGCTTGTTAAGTCCAAAAAACCTATTGCTTTAGTAGTAAACAAATGGATTCTAATTAAGAAACTGAAGTGAAAACCTGCACCCACTGCAGGCTTCCAGGACTGTAATTAAGGACCTCTGATCTACAATGCAACTAAAATTTGTTTTTGATGAATGAAAGTGCTAACAAGGCATATACCGTATTTTTTGCACCATAAGACGCATCTGACCATTAGACGCACCTAGGTTTAGAGGAGGAAAACAAGAAAAAAAACATTCTGAACCAAATGGTGCACTAATATCCATCCATCCATCCATTGTCCAACCCGCTGAATCCGAACACAGGGTCACGGGGGTCTGCTGGAGCCAATCCCAGCCAACACAGGGCACAAGGCAGGGAACCAATCCTGGGCAGGGTGCCAACCCACTGCAGGTGCACTAATATTTTTAATAAAATATAGCAGAATAATATTTCAACCATGTAAATTCAACAGCGGTATTAAGAAACATCATCACTGTCATTAACAAATAAGGAGAGACTTTAAGGTTCAAGCACTCTTCTAGTTTTATGGAAACCCCAAGAACTCCTCATCGCTAGTGTCAGAATTTATTAAGCTCAGTTGCTCACAATCACTTTGCAGCATCACATACCTATCATCACACGACATAACCTGTCCAAAGCCACCCGAGGACAAAGCACGTTTGGACCAATGCTCCCTGAAGTTATATCACCAGTCTAGTCCCATCTATATTTGTAATGCCACAAAGCCCTTCATCTCGTGTTTTGTTGTGGGTTTCCAGTTTGAAAAATAAGAATGCGGTGCAAGCACAGCCCTCGATTCAAAAAATTGCTCTGCATACCTGTTTGTCTCGTCTGACAGTAGCTGAAAGGCAGCTTCAGGAAAGAACAGCCTGAAGTAGTCCAGCGGCTGGTAATCTATCGAGTCCAGAGTCCAACTCAATGATAATACTGAGTATTTTGTTTTCTGCACTCGCTTCACTCCCTCATGAGATGTAGATGCTATCTTGCCTTTGTTTATATTTGTTTAGATTTCGCAACTCACGCACACGCAAGGATTAGATGCCGAGTCAATGAGTCTAACATTCCTCCAAGCACAGAGGGAATGCCTGTAACATAACAGTGAGTTTTGTCGCCCTCTACCCCTGGATGTCGACTTTTGTCAGGTAATACACATCATGGTCTGTGATGCAATATTCGCTCCATAAGACGCACAGACATTTCCAACCTTCTTTTGGGGAAAAAAAAGTGCGTCTTATGGTGCGAAAAATACGGTAGTTAAATACAACTCATTCTTGTACTTTTCAGGTTTTAAATTCTCAGACCTCTGGTCACAGATGTTATTGTTACACCCTATGAGAATAATCCCATTTTGCACAGATAGACTTGTTGAGTAAACTTGGAAGGTGCTATAGGATTATCAGAAACTGACTCCTGAGAAATGGTGCACAACAGCGGATCTTCTTCCGATTTTCAGACAATTGAATCCCCACAATCAGCATAAAATCGGTGGAGGACTACATAGCACAGCTTTGTGGACATTCCGTCCAGAAGGACATGAAGGTAGCAGTACAGGGAATGGGTTGTGCCGAGTAGCAGTAGTGGTTACTTGGTTCTGTGAGCCACAGCAAATTGTGTACAACCAACCACGCAACATGTGAGGTAGGTGGAGGAGATGTAGACATTGGGCAAACCTCATGTTCATCTAAACTGAAGCATCTGTTCACCAGTTGAATACAGTGAGGTTTAGTCAGAAAATGAGGATGACAGTCTGGGCATTTGCCACCTTGCTTTCCTCTGCAGGTAACTGTCCATACCTCTACCAACCACAACAGTTCATCTGGCTTAGGTTGTGCTCCCAGGCAATTTTGGGGGCAGAGGCCACAATAATCATAGAATCAAGAAGGACCTCATCCTCTCTGATCTGAAGCCGAAGAGTTATCCTATTTTCTAGCTCAGGACTTTCCTGACAAACAGGCACAGCTTCTGCAGATGATTGGGAGCCAGTTGGGGAACAGAGTGGAGACATTTAAGTAGTGCAAAAAGTACTTGCTTAAAAATGCCATGAATGTGCCCCAAACCATAGTGCAAGTCCTTCTACTTAGTCGTAAGTGATTCAACCGCCAGAAACACACACACTCCTCCGCCCCTGTAGTAACTTTTCCTGATTTTAGTGTGTCCTTCAGAATTTATACAGACACTTCTAATGTGACAGATGGTGCAGTACTGGCACAAGAAAAAGTGGGAATGGAACATGTAGTAACATACACCAGTCAAGCACTGAGCCCCACACAGAGGTGTTGGTCCAACAGTTTGATCATGAACTATGGGCAGTTGTATGAGCAGTTTGTGAATTTTGACATTATGGTGGACTTGCATCATTCACCATCATAACAGACCACCATCCCCTGTTGAGCCTCCAACACTTAGCCACTGATGCTGACACTACTGGTAGGTGAAGGAGGTGGATTTTAGAGCTAGATTCACTCAACTGGGTGAATAAACACAATGGTGGGCAATGTCACACCAATGTTAACGCTCTCTCCTGGAGGCCTGAAACACTCTGTTCCAATGACATCGAAGTAAGTTCCAAAGCAGCCATAGTAGGGATTAATACTATAGAAAACACCACCAGTAGAGCCAAGTGCTGACCGCTCTGCATTGGACATGGTTTCAGAAGGAGTAACTGTTGAGACGGTTGATAGTGACCCCAAGACCCTGCTTCCTACATTGATGCTGTGCCCTGATGTCTCTGATATTAATGGTCTTGAAGAAGGCTGACTTAGATATTAAAACAAACTAGGTGGAAGTAATAAGAAGTCTTCCACGTGGAAGACTGAAAGGAGCCTCCAAGTGACTAAGAAAACACTGTACTGAATTTAAAAGCCTGTCTATCAGGGAGGAACAACTCACTCAAATTATGGTTCCTTCTCTCATATCATACATGCTGTTACAGCTACATGGTAGCCTAGCCACAGCCCATTTCTCATGCGAGGGTGTTTAGGAATGGACAAGACAAACTTGTTACTGGGCCTCTATGTTTAAGGAAATTAGAAAGTGGTGTAAGCTATGTAAAGCTTGCCAGACACGCCAATAACCAATGCTAGCACATTAAGCTCCTACGGGCAGAGCACAGTCATCTCATCCTTTTGAGAGGATGGCTGCCGATTTATTGGAACTTCTAGTCACAACAAACCAAACTGCACAGACAGTTGCATAGTGTCAGTTTCAAGACTATGTCCTTAGTGCATGGTATGCCAGAGTCTGTACACTGTGACCATAGCAGTCAGTTTCAAGTGGAAGTGGTTCAGAGCCTCTCATCTGCTTGGAATCACAAAGACATGCACTACACCCCTTATCTGAAGTCAGATGGAATGGAATGTTGGAACGCTTTAAAAAGGACCTTAACTGATCAGTTAGCCAAAACTTTATTGGACTATGGAAATGAGTGGGATGATTATTTAAAACATGTGATATTTTCCTGCAATACCTTCCCCTCCTGTCAGTATGTACTTCACCCTCTTCTTTCTCACTCATAGGTGTGAGGCAAGGGTTCCTACTGATATGCTGATACCTGCCTCAATTGTATAGTCACTGTGGGCTAGATCACCTACAGAGTATGTTTCTGCATTAGTAAATAAAAAATTAAAACTGCCTTCTGTTATACCTGAATGAGGAGCACGGAAGCTTAAGAGCAACAGAAATTTTACCATGATAAAGGGGTTCATAATCAGACTTACAGGGTGGACGCCATGGTCTGGTTCAGTATCCTTGTGGAAAGCTGAATGAAACTGGAACTCCACTGGAAAGGACTTTATCAGGTTATACAAGTGATGAATTCTAGTGGAGAACCAGGATTACTTTTTCTGTTGCCAATCCAGTGGATCCTGATGAAAGTGAGTAAGTGGTGCATTATGATACGTTAAAACCTTACACATTACCAGTGTCTCAAACAGGTCAACAATGGGCACCAACCAATCTTACTTCATCTCAGGTAGCATCTCCAGGAACCTTGTCAGGTGATAAAGAAGGTCTATTGGATCAGGCAGAGCAAACAACCTCTGACAGAGGAACTGTGCTAGTCAGAGGGTCTGGCTGCACCTGTTCAGACTAGGAGTAGGTAGGATTGGGAGGATTGTGAAGCCTCCCATCTACCTTAAAGAATTTGTTCAGTTCTATGGGGTTTATATTGAGGATTTCTTTTTCCAATAATTTTCCTGAGGAAAATGGGGATCTGCCTAATAGGTATTAGCATCACCCTTTTTGTAATGTTTAGAAATAAATTTGTTGCTAAACATGGACATTTAGTCTTGAAGGGGCTGTACATTTAAAAAGGCAGCCTGCAATATATTTTTCTTTAATGGGTTTACCATATGAAGCTGCCTACCGAGAGTATTTGTCCCCCCGGGGATACCATAGAAAACTACAAAGTAAGTATGTGTGAACTATCTGACGACAAAGTCAAGAGTACTCTCTCTACCAGTCTGCTCGGCTTTGTTACTTTAACAACCAACATCTAAGCTGAAAAAAAGGAAGCTTGTTGACATTTAGTTCTCACATAGGTAAATGTGCCATTATAAATCATGTTTGTATACGAATGAGGGCTGTTACTATTAGTTACTGTTAACATTCAAGGGCAACACACTGTACTAAGATGCTAATTTCAGCATGTTTTGAATATATAGACTTGTATTAAAACATAAGGCATTTCCTTTTTTGAATATGAACACTACCTTGGGTCGTACGAAGAGCCTGCACTTATACTGAAGCATTCCTTTGATAAATGTAAAAACACAAAGCATAACATTTCAGACAGAACAATGAGGTTTTTTTTTTATAATTAACAAAACTTGTTTTATTACTTTTTTATTCTCATCAAATGTTACATATCCACACTGGAAGTGAATATGGGTGATATGTTTAAAATAATTCAGACAAAATTTAAATTCTGCCAAAACAAACAAAATGAGAAGCATTGGAGATTAAGAAACAACAACATTTATTTATACAGTCATGGCCAAAATTATCGGCACCCTTGAAATTTTCCCAGAAAATTGTTTCAATTACAAATGTTTTGGTATGCACGTTTATTTCCTTTGTGTGCACTGGAACAACACAAAAAAAACAGAAAAAAGCCAAATCTGACATCATTTCACACAAAACTCAAAAACCGGGCTGGACAAAATTATTGCCTCAACTTAATATTTGGTTGCACGCCGTTTGGAAAAAATAACTGAAATCAAGTGCTTCCTATAACCATCAACAAGCTTGTTGCACCTCTCAACTGGAATTTCTGACCACTCTTCTTTTGCAAACTGCTCAAGGTCTCTCAGATTTGAAGGGCGCCTTCTCCCAACAGCAAATTTGAGATCTCTCCATAAGTGTTCAATCGGATTTAGATCCGGACTCATTGCTGGCCACTTCAGAACTCTCCAGCGCTTTGCCTTCAACCATTTCGGAGTGCTTTTAGAGGTATGTTTGGGGTCATTGTCCTGCTGGAAGACCCATGACCTCTGACGCAGACCCAGCTTTCTGACACTGGGCCCTACATTGCTCCCCAATATCTTTTGGTAGTCTTCAGATTTCATGATGCCTTGCACACAGTCAAGGCATCCAGTGCCAGAGGCAGCAAAACATCCCCAAAACATCTTAGAACCTCCACCATGATTGACTGTAAGTACTGTGTTCTTTTCTTCATAGGCTTCATTTTGTTTTCTGTAAACAGTAGATTGATGAGCTTTACCAAAAAGCTCTACCTTGGTCTCATCTGTCCACAAGATGTTCGCTCAGAAGGATTTTGGCAAACTCCAATCTGGCTTTTTTATGTTTCTGTGTCAGCAGTGGGGTCCTCCTGGCTCTCCTGCCATAGCGTTTCATTTTGTTCAGATGTCAACAGATAGTCCGAGCCGACACTGTTGCACCCTGAGTCTGCAGAACAGCTTGAATAGGTTTTGAAGTTGATTGGGGCTGTTTATCCACTATTCAGACTATCCTTCGTTGCAGTCTTTTATCAATTTTCCTCTTCCGTCCACGTCCAGGGAGATTAGCTACAGTGCCATGTGTTGTGAACTTCTTGATTATGTTATGCACAGTGGACAAAGGGACATGAAGATCTCTGGAGATGGACTTGTAGCCTTGAGATTGTTGATATTTTTCCACAATTTTTGTTCTAAAGTCCTCAGACATTTCTCTGCTCTTCTTTCTGTTCTCCATTCTTAGTGTGGCACACTCAGGCACACTACAAAAAGGTTGAGCAAACTTTTCTCCATTTTAACTGGATTCAGGTGTGATTGCTATTATTGCCAGCACCTGTTTCTTGCCAAAGGTGAGTTCAAACGAGCATCATATGCTTGAAATAAAATGATTTACCCACAATTTTGAAAAGGTGCCAATAATTTTGTCCAGCCCATTTTTGGAGTTCTGTGTGACATGATGTCAGATTTGGCTTTTTTTCCCTCTGTTTTTTGTGTTGTTCCAATGCACATAAAGGAAATAAACGTGTGTATACCAAAACATTTGTAATTGCAACAATTTTCTTGGAGAAACGGTGCATTTTCCGGGAAAATTCCAGCGGCGCCGATAATTTCAGCCATGACTGTATAGCACATTTTCATACAAATAATGTAGCTTAAAGTGCTTTACATGATGAATAAGGAGAAAAAGACAACATAAATAATTAAAATAAGGGAACACTAACAGAATAAAAGTAAGGTAAAAAACTCATGAGCTGCCATTTAGGACAGAATGCATTGTTAAAAGGGCACACACTCTCAGGAGTGAGACAATGTCATTGGAGAGGGGGAAACATACAGCACAGTCCACACAGATTAACAGCCTCCTTGATTCTTGATCTTATATTTACTTATATTATAGATATAGATATACACGAACAAAAGGATGCCACACTGTTTGATGAAAATGAAAATTATCAACCTAAAGAGGGCTGAATTCAAAGACACCCCGAAAATTAAAGTGAAAAAGTGATGCAGCAGGCTAGTCCATTTTGCCAAAATTTCATTGCAGCAACTCAAAATCGTACTCAGTAGTTTATATGATCCCCACATGCTTGTATGCATGCTTGACAACGTCGGGGCATGGTCCTAATGAGACGACGGTGTCCTGAGAGGGGGATCTCCACCCAGATCTGGATCAGGGCATCTCTTAGCTCCTGGACAGTCTGAGGTGCAATATGGTGGCATCAGATGGACCAAAACAATGTCCCAGAGGTGTTCTATTGGATTTAGGTCAGGTGAGCATGAGGGCCAGTTAATGGTATCAATTCCTTCATCCTCCAGGAACTGCCTACATGCTCTCGCCACGTGGCCGAGCATTGTCGTGCACCAGGAGGAACCCAGGACCCACTGCTCCAGCATAAGGGCCTGACAATGAGTCCAAGGATTTCATCCCAATACCAAATGGCAGTCAAGGTGCCATTGTCTAGCCTGTAGAGGTCTTTGCGTCCCTCCATGGATATGCCTCGCCAGACCATCACTGACCCACCACCAAACCGGTCAGGCTGCCTGTAACATCGTTCAGCATAACGTTCTCTATGGTGTCTCCAGAACCTTTCACGTCTGTCACATGTGCTCAGGGTGAACCTGCTCTCATCTGTGAAAAGCACAGGGTGCCAGTGATGGACCTTCCAATTCTGTTATTTTATGGCAAATGTCAATCGAGCTCCATGGTGCCTGGCAGTGAGCACAGGGCCCACTACAGGACATCAGGCCCTCAGGCCACCCTCATGAAGTCTGTTTCTGATTGTTTGGTCAGACATTCACACCAGTGGCCTGCTGGAGGTCATTTTGTAGGGCTCTGGCACTGCTCATTCTGTTCCTCCTTGCCTAAAGGAGCAGACACCAAGTCCTGCTGATGGGTTAAGGACCTTCTATGGCCCTGTCCAGCTCTCCAAGCATAACTGCCTGCCTCCTGGAATCTCCCCCATGCCCTTGAAACTGTGCTGGGAGACATAAACCTTCTGGCAATGGCACATGATGTGCCATCCTAGAGAAGTTGGACTACATTGTAGCTGTGCTACATGATTAATGTCAGCGTAAATGTATTTCGTGCTGTGTCCTGTCTTTCATCTTGTTGTCCTGTTTACACAGTCTGTGTATGTAAATATGCTCCTATGAAAACAAAAGGTGAAGGATAATACTGTGGAACCGTGATTCCTCATGATAACTGGTCCTGTCAATCCCATCACCTGCAGCCGATCATTTGCTATTTAACCGGAAGGACAGAAATAAAGAAAAACAGAAAACAGAAAAATATTCTGTAAGACTTCAATTACAGATTAGTTTACTTTGAGAGAAGATACTTCAACTTCTCTATTTTCCAATACCTGCTTCTGATGGCAAGACAATGAAACTGCTGCAGAGCTGCCCACACCAGTTTCTTGTGCTTGAAATGCTGCCTGAAGAAGCAGAGGAACCTACAAACTCTAGTTCACTTTGTTTCTTGAAATTGTACCAGGTAAATTATATGGTCTGTGTGACTGTAAAAGTTTTAAAAAAAAAAAAAAAAAAAAGCGCTAATCCCTCAAGTTATCTGTATATGAGTAACAGGAAGCATGCTCTTGGTGACATTATGCATACAGTGGATAAACATGTACTCACTATTTATGTTACAACAAAAAAGCCTCAGTGATGCATTCTCTGCAAATATCAAAAATTTCTTTGAGACTATATCAGCAGAGCACAACTACTAACTTACCTTAAAATTTTTAAAAGTAGTAATTGATAGTTAAAATCTACAAAGTCTTTATGTTAGACATCTGAATTACAATTTACTATAAGCCTTTCAATTAAAAACTATACATCTATGCCACAAATTGATGCAATTTTTTTTTCATCACTTGAATTGAAATTTCTCTATACAATCATTTTATGCCATTAAAGTCCTTATGTAGTACTTTTTGATTAACATGCATGACATACTAAATAAAAATTATACATACAATAATCACTTAATTCTGAATAGGACTAATCATGAAAATAATTAATATATAGTCAACCCTTGATATACGACCGGCCTGACATGCGAACAACTCGATTTATGACCAAAATTTTTGTTTTGATTTACAACCAACATCTTGCGTTACGACCTGAATGCGGTCACATGTATCCGCTTGCACAATTGTAAACAAACAGCCGAGAGCATTCGTAAGCGTCAGCCGGAGCCGAGATACATGCGTTTGTGGACGTAATTTCGGTCAGTGCAGTGATTTATATAATTTTTTTCGATAATTGCTAAGGAAGGAAGAGAAGGTAAAGAAAGCGATCACAATCAAAACGAAGAAGGAAATTGTGCGGAAATATGAGAGGTGTTCGTGTGACCGATCTCGCTAATATGTACAGCATGTCGAAATCCACCATCTCGACAATTTTACAAAGAAAAGATTTGTATAAGGAGACTCCTTCCAAACAAACACCTTCCATTTCATTCTCCTCCTCCTCCCTTACTGCAGTCCAAAGATGTCAAATTAAATGGTGAGTACAGTATAAAATTGTTGTTTCTGGTAGGCTAGGCACTTTTTATAACTTTTTGGTTAGTACATTAGAAAAATTATTGGTGTTTTGGTAAATTATGCATATTATACAACCCTTTTTTATTATGAAAAAGTTAAGTAAGTGTTGCTGTGGGTGGTTCGGAACACATTAAGGGCATTTCCATTATTTCTTACGGGAAAAATAGTCTTGACTTACAACCAACTTGAGTTACAACCAGCCCTCGTGAACGAATTGAGTTTGTAAGTCAAGGGTCCACTGTATATTTGACAATCAAGTCTTTGAACGCCATTTGCTGATATGTGCAGCTCAACAACCTCTAGTTGCACATTATTACTATATCCTCATATCTTTCCTATTGTGATGGAGGACAAAGGGAATTTGGTCTGTGGATCACCTCATATTCATTCTGTAATGAAATAGTAAGTTATGACCACTGAAGTGTTCCTACTCACTCAGATGAACTTAAACACAAAATATGAATGGGAATATACTTTACTTACATTTTACTCTAATGACTTTGTATGGGGGCGGCACGGTGGCGCAGTGGGTAGCGCTGCTGCCTCGCAGTTGGGAGATCTGGGGACCCGGGTTCACTTCCCGGGTCCTCCCTGCGTGGAGTTTGCATGTTCTCCCCGTGTCTGCGTGGGTTTCCTCCGGGCGCTCCGGTTTCCTCCCACAGTCCAAAGACATGCAGGTTAGGTGGATTGGCGATTCTCAATTGGCCCTAGTGTGTGCTTGGTGTGTGGGTGTGTTTGTGTGTGTCCTGCGGTGGGTTGGTTCCCTGCCTTGTGCCCTGTGTTGGCTGGGATTGGCTCCAGCAGACCCCCGTGACCCTGTGTTCGGATTCAGCGGGTTGGAATATGGATGGATGGATGGACTTTGTATGGGTGCCAAAAATACAGCAGAGTCCCAAAACCTACTGAAAGACCTTATTCTGTAATCACTTCTGTATGTAAAGCTATAAAGAAGTCATCACAATAGGGAAGGTATTTTAAAAATTGAAATATGAAAACTATACTGTAGATAGAATGATAGTTAATTTTATACCTATATTACTTAGCACAGAAAGATGCGTAATAAAAGATATTTAACCTTAAGTATAGGAAAACCATCGCATATTACACAGGATCACTAGCGAGAGGAAGCACAGAGAACCAGAGAGGTGTCTCACATATGCACGTAGCATTTTACAAGGACCAGAAAAGAATAGCTGAAAAACTAATCAAATCAGTCAGTAAAGCTCAACTGGGATAAAAACCGACATTCGATGAGGAGAAGTAACCAACAGCGTGAAGTCGATCTTTCAGTGGGTGGTAAAAGCTTAAAGCTCTTAGTGATTCAGTTGAACATGGAAAGCACAGAAGCTACTGAAAAAAAGATGGACTCTGTGCTGTGCTTTCATCTGCTCTTTGCCCATCAAGGGTATGTAAATAAGTTGTGTGTCCTGCAAAATGTATAGTTCAGGTTTTCTGGCCAACGATACAGACCGCTTCATTTGCCAAAAATGCTTAGTTAATTTAGAGTTGGTCGGTAAAATGTGACTTGGAGACCATGTTTGAAAGCTATAGTGGTTAGGCAAACTGAAAATTGGACAGACTGTTTGTTTAGGCAATTTGGCTACTTCTGATTTGGCATCAGTCTATCCAGGTCCCACTGTAGTCAGTGCAAGGCCAAAATCAGCAGCACCAATTCAGCCACAGGGCGAGTGGGTAACAGTGAGATGTGGTCTAAGAGACCGAAGTTTAGTCCTTCGGCATCCAGGTCATCAATGCAGACCTAGAAGAGATTCTCTGCACTGTGCAGCATGCCTGAGGAGCCCGAGAATAATGACATGCTAATAACTGGCGATTCCATGGTGCGGAATGTAAGAATTCCAAATTATGTTAAACCAGCAGTTAATGTTACATGCCTCCCAGGGGTAACAGTATCTGATATTGAGACTAAATTGGATCTTCCGTCCGATGATGTAGTATCTACCTTAGTGCTGCATGTAGGTACTAATGATATTCATTTATAGCAGTCTGGAGGTATTATTAATTGGGGAACTTCATCTGTCCATGCACCAAAGCAAAATGAAAAATGTTGGAACTATGTCTGGCCCCTTACAAAGATTATATAGAGGTGATGTGATTTATAGCAGATTGTGTTCCCTTCGCGGTCGGCTATAAACCTGGCGTCTCATGTATAGTGCCTTGCATAGAATTCACACTAAAACATAGCACATGGACAAAACTAGAAATATGTGAACACAAAAAAATTCAGATGCACAAAACTGTGCATAAGCAAAGTTCTACACACTCTCCCAATTTTTTCTATCCCAATCAATATGAATTTTAACACATACGCACGTTCCTAAAGACCCCCCCAGACTCTTCCCAGGATTTTGCCTATTTGAATACACAAATCAACATAAATAGCCCTTTCTGTCCAGTGTTTTGTTAAAAGACAATGGCAAAAGCACATAAAAAAAAAAGAAAAAGAAAAAATTCAGCGCATGCAAAAATGGAGGTCCTGTTCAGTGAAGTGGAGGCAAGAAAAAAAATTAACCATTTGGTGGCTTAAGCAGTGGTATAAGCAACAAAAGGAAATTAATGGAGTGGCACAGCGTGGTGAAGGCACTCAAAAGTTCAAGTTTAAAATGTTGCACAGTGCCCGAAATAAAAAAGTGGTCAGATATGAAAGTTGATGTGAAAAGGCAAGTAAGTTGTAACCAACTATCTGAATGTCAACACACTGAGCAGTGAGCTCCTGCAATTACTGGCGAGACACTTAACTGGCATTTTACCAGCAGGTGAGGGTAAGTTTTAATTGTTTTTTCGCTTCCCATTATCCAACTTTTGTAAGTAATTTGCATGTTTAATAAGACAAACAAGCAGGCAACAGAGGCAATATTACTGTTCATTCTGTTTCAGACAATATTACACAAGGTTACCCCAGTACCAGGGATGTGACTCTAGCCAGTGATGGTTCTGCTGTGCTGAGCACATCTTCAGGCGCTGGCTGCACACACCCCTGCCTCGGCAACTTCCAGGCAACCATCTGGCCGTATGCTGACGGACACTTATCTGGAGTCACAAAATGCAATAGTGGATGTTGTAAGAGATGTGGCCAAAAAATTAAGGAATATAAATGCTGTACTATGTGATATTGACCACAAATTAAAAGAATTGGTTAAAAAATAAATGCTGCATCTTACGGGTTTTTACATTTTGTTAACCACATTCAAATGAAGTTCTAATGCGGTCTGATTTGGCTGATCATTTGGTGGGTCAGGTTCATCATACATCATCTCTACAGGTACGGTCAAGATACAATATGTAGCACACTATAGGCTTGCAAATGCAACACATTTTATGTGGACTACTGAGCAGCACTCCACCAGTCTTATCCAGGCAGTGCCAACGGCCCTTAAGCTGCCTTACAGTACATTCTACCACTATTATCGTTACAATGTCGCCCTTGTTCAGTAAGTGGGTTGGCAAGCAGGGTGAGAAGCAATGTCTTCAGTGGGAACACGCTGTCACTTAAGTAATCGTAATATATGGTTAAATCATACAGAAATTACAATTTTGACCAAAGGGTAATATTACTGAGAAGCCAGCCATCACACACCATTTTAAAGCTTGTTCCCAACTAGGGCTGAAATGATTCCTTAAATAAGTCGCGTAATTAGATTACTAAAATTCATCGAAGCAAATTCTTTGCATCAAAGCTTTGTTTAACCTGTATAAACCTCATTCAGCAAGCTCAGCATGTTTCACACGGATGATTATTGGTGGCGCTTGTGCTATGGAAACGTAAAGTGAAGACGTGATTTGATAGCACGGATTGCAAAATGGAGTAAGAGAAAATAGTGAGGGGCGAGGTGAGACGGGCCAGAGAAAACAACAAAAAATGTCAAAAGTTTGGGATTATTTCAAGCTGAAAAAACCCGAAAATTCCATACAGTGTGTGTTGTAAAACCAAACTAGCCTATCACAATAGCACAATATCAATGCTTCAACATCTCATCAGGAAGCATCCGGGGTAAACGACATGAGATACAGACAGTTGGTGATTCTCAAGGCGGACTTCACAGCACTAACTAAAGTCACAAAGGAGAGGACCCCGACTGCAAGAATCTTCATTTTGGGTCCCCTACCTCTTGTTAGAAGGTCGAACGAGTATTACAGTTGTCTGCTGGCATTAAACATCTGGTTGAAAGGCTTCTGCGAGAGTCAAAACATCAGGTTCGTAGACAACTGGGACCTCTTCTGGAAGAGGCCACGTTTCTCCAAGCAGGATGGTCTGCATCCAAATAGATTCGGCGCCCGGGTCCTCTCTGAAAACATTGCTAATGTAATTTGTCTCTCTTGACTCTCTATTTTTACTCCTAACCCATTCCGTAATGCTGTGCTAGGACATGACAATATAGTAACAAAAGTGCACTGCATTAATACTTTAATAACTAACCTCAAAGCATGTAAAAAATCTAGGCAGTGCCGCATAAATATAAATAATTCAATTACAATTACACCTCTAGATGAACAATGTATTAAAAACTATAAAAACAGATTATAGATTAAACAAAAATACACGCACAGAGCGGCACTAATAAAAATAACTTAATTTCAATCTCAAATACGCATAACGCACATACAATTCAGTTCTGCTTTTCCAAAACATTAAATATGGGTTTATTAAAAATTAGAGTATTAACCAATAAGACATCTTCTATCCTATTAGTGACAGGAAAATTGATTTTATTGCATTAAGTGAAACGTGGCTTAGCTCTGATGGTGCGGCTATTTTAAACAAATCTGTGCCTCTGAATTACAGCTTTGCTCACACGGATTGCCAAGGTAAGAAACGCGACGGTTTAGCAAACATTTACTCGAGCCAGTTAAAGTATAAAGATGTCCATTTTGGCAAATTCAAGTCCTTTGAGTATCTTGCTGTTATTACTTATGGAGCTTCTCAGTTTCTAGTATTATCCGTGTATAGACCTCCTAAATACAATGTGTTTTTCTTTGAGGAATTCTCAGACTTGGAGTCAATTGTAATTATGAAACATTCCTAATAGTTAATGACTAACTTTCATATCGATAATCAATGTGACCCGAATAGTAAAAGAATTCATTAACCTCCCGGACTCTCGATTTGAGCCAGCACATTAGTCAGCCTTCACACAAAGCAGGTCATACGTTAGATTTAGTAATTACTAAAGGACTAAAAGTTGATGTGAAGCAGATCATTGATATTGGTCTATCAGACCATTTTCTCTTACTATTTAATATAGAAATAATGATAATATGCTTCTCTTGAATATTTTTTATTAAACGCTTTATTCATCAGCAGCTTCAACATTTACAAACATTCTAAGCAACCAGTCAGTTTGTAGTGCTTACAACAATAGTGAGGATAATGTAAATATTAAAAGGTGGAAAATTTTAGTACTAATGTGAGAACTGCTGTTGACATCGCACCTGAAAAGATAGTTAAAAAAAAATCTAGCACTGTTATACCATGGAAGACCCAAAGAGTGTCTGATCTAAAGAAAACATGCCGGAGAGCTGAGTGTAAATGGGCAAAAAAACTATACTGATTATCCACTATGAAATATTGAATGTTAAAATAACATTACAACAATATAGTCCGTCTTGAGAGGAGGTGTTATTTATCTAGAATTATAAACAACAATGCTAGTAATCCCAGAGTCTTATTCTCTACAATTGATCGTCTGCTAAACCCAGGTCACTCAATGGAATGCCTCCAAAATACTTCCAGTGAAACTTGAAGCTTTTGCTGTATTTTTTAAATCAAAAAATTAATGATATTAGAAATACAGTACATCTCCCAATACTGATCCCTCTTAAACTCCAGTACTCCATTATAAACAAATTAAATTCTTTCACCAGGATAGATTTACCTGATTTATATAAAATAATTTCTCAACTGGGACCCTCCAACTTGCGTCTTTGACCCAATACCAACAAGTTTTTTCAAAGTAGTATCGGGCGTGCTAATTGATAGTATTCACACATTATATAGTTTATGCCAACATTTTGTCATTTACTACTAAAATATGAAAAACGTTTATGTTTTAACAATGTGTTTACACAGATTGTAGAAATGGAACACGCATGAAATGCATGTGTTCCAAATAACGATCTATTATTTCCACTTTAAAACTCCAGCAGTTCACTCCCAGATAATCAAGGCATGCGCTGGGAGAACTTTGCACGTTCTACGGCAGTGAGGGGATGGAATAGCAGGCTGCTTGTCTTTAATCGTCACATTTAAAGGACAAAAGACACTGATGGAGAGGAGCAAGGGGATTTAAGGTGGGCCAGATCTACGAGTTTTTTTGTAGGCTCTGGTTATTCTGGTGTTAAGTAAAACCCTACAGAAGACAGTCATTATGCAGCTAAATGATCACCTCAATAAACATGCCATTCTTGATAAGTTTCAGTCAGGTTTCACAACAAATCACAGTGCAGAAACTGTACTCGTTAAAAGTAGTAAATGACTTGCAGGTAAATGCAGACAGAGGCCTTTATCTCTTCTCATCCTCCTAGATCGGAGTGTCACATTTGATGCAATTGATCACAATATTCTTAGAAATCGCCTTTGTCAATGGGTGGGCCTCTCTGGCAGTGTCTTAAATTGGTTTGAATCCTACCTGGCAGGTAAAAAATTATTTGTTAGTTGTGGTAATTATACTTCAAAAACGCATGATATTCTATATGGTCTTCCACAAGGCTCTATCCTAGGTCCGCTGCTCTTTTCGATTTACATGCTTCCGTTAGGTCAGATTATCTCGGGGCATAATGTGAGCTATCACAGCTATGCCGATGACACACAACTGTATTTATCAATAGCACCTGACGACCCCGACTCTTGATTCACTGATACAATGTGTTTCTGAATGGCTGAGTAGTAATTTTCTCAAACTAAATAAAGAGAAAACAGAAATTTTAGTGATTGGCAATAATGGATATAATGAGGGTATTAGAAATAAATTGATCCATCAGGATTAAAAGTCAAGACCGAGGCAAAGAATTTAGGAGTAACTATTGACTCTGACCTGAATTTTAAAATCACCCTAGGGGGCTTTATCCCCTGCTCGCTTCGCTCACCAACCCCTGTGTTTGGTTAATCAGATATACAATTTAAAAAAATTTTTTCTCTTTGGAATTGTTTCAATTTCATTATTTGCACTTTTACTTTAAAGCTTCATTAAAAACAATATTTTTTGGAGACACATTGTGACAACACAACATAACTGCCCGTGAGTGAATATTGTTTCTGTAATAAATAGTTTTTCTAATGTTTATCCCTGTGATTTATTGATTGTCATAGCAAAAGCTATTTTCACAGTAAACTGTAAACATTTTAATACGAATGGCATATCACGATCTCCTTTGGTGTGTAATGTTATTCGCGGAATATATACATTACCTTTCTTTTTGCCTGTTAAAATTTGCATTGCTTCTCCATGATCGTCAATATACACCCGGCCGAACTGTGTATTCTTTGAAATTTAACTTGTCGTTGCTTAAACTGTTCCGGGACCACAGATTCTCATAGCGTATGGTCCATTATTGTGTAAATCCACGTTTTGTGCATTGAATGATTCGAATGCGAAAATACTTTGTTGTCTACTCTTTTTCTGACCTCGATTTGTCCTGCTATTTTTTCAATTACACCTGGTTCTGATGATTAATCACCTTTTGTTTGCGGTAATGCGATCTTTTCCATCTTTTCTTTGATACTGTAGCGACTGACATGATAAAGTGTCAAACGTTTTACTTGAACAATCGCCGACTTCCTAACCCCAAACACAACTTTCTAGAACCCTCTCCAACATCCCCCTCTTACCACATCAATCAATACCCCGCTATCAGTCTTCCGTGCTGTACTCCGCCCTCCCTCAATCGGACCTAACAGTCACTTAAAACCAAAAAGCCCTCAACCTAGCTCAACCTTCTCTGCATGTGTATCGCGCCATTGTTTGTTTGAGCCTTCGATTTCGAAGAACTATGCCTGGGATTGTTCACAGAGAGAGCTATCAATAGAAATATAGGAACCCCTGGCTATTATAACCATCTAGGAAAAACTAGCCTGCCTGAGTTGTCTTCTACCTTGTTTATGTCCATCATTCTAACAGGTTCTGAGGTGTTACCCACTGCACTTGGGACTCAATCCAGGTGGCTCGTTGTGTAGTAGGTGAAAAAACACACTGTCAATGCATGCTGCCAACTACACCACAAGGTCAGCTTATATACATAGTTTTAGCTATAAAAAAATGGGCTTGAAAGAAAATTCACAGATCACAGCGGTACACTTCAAATCTATTACAGATGACTTTTGGAAAAGGCCTGGATTTCTTTATGAGATGGTCTTCATCCTAATTGCAGGAGATCTTTGTTTTATCCCAATACTAGGGGGCTTTGCCCACTGCTCGCTTCGCTCGCCAACCCCAAAGCCTGCGCAACACGCTAGCCACTTCGCGTCTCTGACACTTGCGTATGTGGATTTCACTTTCACCAAACAACAAATCTTAATTCTTGCGGATACACCTCTTCATTGGGAAGAAACACGGTCTAATTCGTGTTGCCATCAGGGAAAAATAATCTACAAGTCTCCGACTTAAAGTTTAAATCCAAACAATATATTCGATCTCTTTTTGCGGTTCTGTTATTTCACAGAGTAATAATTTCAGTTTGTTTGTGCTAATGCGAACTTTACTATAATTTTGAGACTTTCAAATTTTAGTACTTTCATTATCTCTAACCTGCTCTGCATGTGTATCGCACCCACATTTTTGAATTCTTTACAATGTTCTACTTTATCTTTTATTTCCAGCCCTGGGCGTTGTTAAATCTCTTGGCACAAAGTCTCATCTCGCGGGACATGAAAGTATCTCTCTGAAAAAAAGTCACGTCTCATCCCAGGATTTTTTTTTATTATAATAGAGAGATGTGGCAGAAAAACTGCCCAGCTGACTGATCAGGATACCATCCAGGCAGCAATCTTGCAATTTTAAATCACAGGTGGCTGTTTATACCGCCTGGTACTAGTCAGTAACTGTTACCCATTTTCCCAGTTGTGGAGCATCTTATAAATATAGTCTTGATGCAAACTTTAAAATGACTTGATAACCAAAAAAATAAGGCATATAATTAGACCAACAGATAAAACCGGATCCCTCCACCAGGGGCATCTGCAATAGTAATTTAATTTAAATTAAAATAAAAAATACATCACCAGTTCAGAAACATCTATGCAGTTTTAAATGCTGCTTACTAAACAGTTGCTCTGTTGGAAGTAAATCTGCTTTGGTAAATGATATTAAGTACAAAATCTGAGTTTTGTCTTAACTAAAACCTGGATTAGTACATCTGAGACTGTTCCCCTAACTGGGGCGTCACCAGATAGATACAAAATTGCTACATATATCTAGATATACTGGTCGAGGAGGTGACCTTGTAATAATTCATTGTGACAAAATGAAAACCGCTTCTAAAAATTTAGGTGAATTCACATCTTTTGAGGTACTGAATTTGGCAAACTTTTATCTCATCTAGCTATAAATTACGATCGTGTTGATGGGGGATTTTGACATACCCATTGATATGGAAACTGACAGACACTTTTAGCAAATGGCTTTGCTTATTTGTTAAATTCAGTAGGATTTTGTCAGATTGTCAAAAGGTCCAACTCTTAATCATAACCATACATTAGATTTAATTATAAATCACAGAGCTGAAATTCAAAATTTAAATATTACTCCAGTAAATTAAGTTTTTGGATCACTACTTAATTACGTTAGATTTGGTTCTGCCTTTATCAATATATTCACAGATTAAAACAAAGGGAGTGTGATATCTAGATTATAACTCTACTTGAAAATTGATAGATATTTTGATTAAGTCAAGTGTGATCATAGAAAAAAAAATTAGGTCAGCTAACATTCAAATTATAATATGACCTTGAGGGAGGCTTTGGACACGGTTGCTCCCCTTAAAACAAAAGTGATCTAAGTGCATATAAACTCACCCTGGTTTAATGAGTGCACTTGTGTTCTTAAATTAATCTTAAAAAGTGTCGAAAACTGGAGCGTAGATGGAGAACAACAAAGTTACAGGCCTTTTGCATGGACAGTGTGTTTTAAAAAAAAAAAAAAACTCCCTTTAAAGCCCACTCAGACAACTATTCTAAAATAATAAAAACAATAATAATATTCATGTACTATTTAGAACAGTAGCTTACTTAAATGGGAATTCAGAATTACAGTGCAAAATCTCAACAGACATTAGCAGTACAGACTATATGAACTTCTTTAAAGAGAAAACTGAAAATATAAAGATCTCAGGATCACAGTTAAAACCTAATACTGGCTTTGCAATCACCACTTCAGAAATTTTAATCCTATAACAGAATAGGAAGGCTTAACTTTAATTTGTAAAATGAAACCTACTTGTTCCCTTGATCCAGTGCCAACAAAACTAGTAAAAAGCACAACTGATGTTCTTGAAGCACCTATCCTTAGCATTATCAATAGCTCATTATTGCATGGTGCAGTACCTGATGCACCAAAAGTGTCAGTTATCAAACCAGTACCAGTCAGACCTTTTTTTACAGTATTTAAATTGATATTGGACTTGCAGGCAATGTCCTTGCATGGTTTAGTTCTTATTTATCAAATTGATTCCAGTAAGTACAGAAATATGCTGATAGCACCCCATCATTATAAAATGAAGTGAGATATGGTGTCCTGCATGGCTCTGTACTGGTATCTTTACTGCTTACACTGGGATCTACAGTATTATTAGAAAACACTGTTAATTTTCACTTGTACACAGATGACATTCGACTATGCCTTTATTTTACACCAAATAAATAACGTTTCTTCAAAGTTGCCCTTAATTAGATGAGTTAAGTTCAAGAAATGGATGGATGAGAACTACTTGTATTTTAACACAGATAATACAGAAATATTAAATTTTTGGAGGGAATGATGCTGATCGCAAAAATATTTTGTCATTATTTAACTCAGTTGGACACACCATTAGTTTTACTGAAACAGCCAGCAATCTAGGCATTATCTTTGACACTGTCATTTAAAGAGCACATTACAAAACTATCCAAATTGTCTAAATATGCGAAATTAATTCATGAATTTATTTCTAGAAGGATTCATTACTGCAATGTGATCTTCTCTGGCTGTTCAAATTGTTCTCGGCTTTCAGTTAATTCAAAATGCTGCACAAGAAAATATGAACACTTAATAGCAGTTTTTGAATCCTTACACTGGCTACCAGTTAAGTTTATGGTAGAATTGAAAATCCTCTTTTTAACATATAAAGGCTTAAAATGGCCAAGTCCCTGCTTACTTATCTGAACTTTTCATTACTTACAAACCAGAGTGCACATTAAGATCAAAATGCTGGTCTGCGTATGATTTCAAAGAATTAAAGATATTAGGAGGTTCAGCTTTTAGTTACAAGGCCCTGAAGCACTTTGTGTGAATTTGGGCTATAATAAAAATAAATTGTTGTTGTTGTTGTATAATTAATCAATCAGAATTCAACAATGTTGTGAGAATTTTGAACTCTTTTGAGACTCTCTCCAATGGGGCGACACACCAAAGCACAACTGATATGTCTGTCTAGGGCTGCTTGTCTGTCGCCGAGGTTCACAGCACCTTGCAAGTTTGCAGCATCACAGAGGCAGCTGCAAGCTCACCACCTCCACGCGCAACACGTCTGTTGCCCGATGGGCAATTCAGGGAACATTATAACTAAGCCACTGACCTGGACCCGACCCTGCCCGTTTGCTGTGTGTGTGTGCGTGTGCGTGGTAGCATCTGCTGCAATAAATAACCTTGTTGTTCCTGTTTCAAGCTGAATAAAGCTGGTTTTCCTGAAGTACTGTACTTAGCCTCGTCTTTTGAGTTCAAAGCAGCAACTCACACATCACAATATGTAAAATGACACACTGTATTTTTAGATTCCAGTTACATTAATCAGTTTGGGACTACTTTGTTTAGACATGCGTTTCAAACAAATCTAAGTGTATGCATTATGTAGTTAATATGATTAAGTTTTTTGGACAAATTAATTTTAGCTAAGCTATTAAATGCTGCTTTTTCTGGGTTTACTTCATTTTGTTTCCCGTTTTATTTAAAATTGTTTTTTAATTATATCATTTATTTCATTTCCTGGTCCATCCTATCATTCCTGTACATAATAACTAGCCATTTGAAAGGTCTGCAATTACATTTTACCTGTGAACTTGTTACAGTGCTCTAAATCTCGACTCTGAAAAGAGCAGTATACAAAAATAAACAAATTAATCTTGTTAGTATATTATTGGAGTAAAAAATGTAGTAAAACCTCAATTATCCATCACTTGATTAACCGTTAGTCTCCATTAACCATCATGTCAGAAAAAAATAAATAAATAAATAATGTTTACTACTGCTGAAAGGTACACTGAGCTATGAACATTGGAACAATGGTCCTTTGTGCTAATGCGTAGTATTCTTCCCCAGCTCCATGTGTCAAGGCTCATTCAGAAATCACAGTGTCAGTTATGTACCTTGGGTTTTAATAGCAATCCATAGCTTTTTCATCTTTTGTTATAACTATCTACTATACACTGTTAAGGCCAATAAACGTAACATGGTGTTGGATTATCACAAAAAACAACTATTAAATATTTAAGAAACGATGAAAGTGCTTCAAGTATTACTTTTAATTTATGGAGTGGGAAGAATAATAGTGAACAATGTAAAGTGTGATGCTGACAAAAACTGAAAAACGTGTTAAAAATGGAAACCACCGACGGTAATGTTATTCTGTATTAATATTAATGTTCTTTTAAAATTTTGTTATAATAGGTTTTATTAGTAAATTGCGACATACAGGCAGTCAGCAATGGGCTGTGCAGGAACACAAAGGGTTTCCATTCTGTAAAGGGGCGGACACGCCTCTTAGGAGATGAGTGACTGGAGAAAAAGGAAGGTGTGGCAGAAGGAAGTTTTGAGGGAGTCAGAAGACAATCAGCACAAGTGTTAGCAGGACAGAGAAAGACAGAGGGAAGATGGGTATAAATTTATGTTTTGCTGTTTATATTTTACTTTCTGACAACGAACTGGACTGAGGGAGTTTGAGTGTTATATTTTATTGAAGCAGACACCATACTGAAAATGAAAATCTTAATTTTGACTTAAAGTTGGTGTCTAACCAAGGCCCTAGAGAAAATATGCAAGTATGATTTTGTACAAGATGCTCTAATGCCATATTCTGTTATTGGTGGCACCATTAATCCCACAAAACATGAAAGCAGAAAACCAAGAAGAAAATGAAAGTGGTAGTGGGTTAGTAAAAAACAGTATTTCAGTTCCTCTTGGCACACCCCAACAATAAACCATAGTGTCACCAACCATGATTTTAGCACAATATAGTTAGATTTTGATATTAGCAATATCTGCATAGGAATTTTACATATAGTTACAAAGATGCCCCTGTGTATATAACACAAGTCTAAACATGTACTTTTTCCCTGCATCTAAAGTGAAATTAAATCATTAAATCACACCCTGAAGAAAAAAAAAAATTATTCATTTCAACTGCTTGCTTTTCCCTAGCATACTACCTTTGTCAGTGGGAGGAAAGAAAAAAAAAAAAAACCCAGCCACAATGACTGAGAAAATGGTATATCAGATCTTTAAATGTATCGTGTCGTTACGATGTGGACTATGCAATGCTTGTATTACCTATGTGAGATACAGGATTGAGAGTGGGGAGAAGAGGAAAAAAAAAAAGCAGCACCATGAATAAATACATTTGCATGGCTGCATTTAAGTTTGATGATTTGCTTCACATTGTTACATCGAACCATTCAAACAAAGCACGCAGATTTATCTCGTTGGAGCAGTCACATGTTGATAGTAAACAACAATGCTGACATTGCGTACCAAAACTTGAACATTCACACCACCCATATTTTTCCTGGTACTGCAACTCCTACATGCATCGGGTTATTTTCTGATAAAGTGTTTAGAAGACGCACAACAAAAGAATGCTGGGAAAGTGTGGCAGCCATGATGTGTGCACATACATGTCATTCTGAGCAAGAAGTATAAATCTTCCCTAAGAATAATTGGCATATTAGCACTATTACCATCATCAGTGGAAGCTTGACAGGTTTATCACGATGCTGAAGGATGCCGTTCTCCCCTTCTCTCTTGTTAAAGCCTCATGCAGTAGTTCTTTACAACTTAGACCAAATCACTCCTATATGGTTTAAAGTTATCCCTCAAAAAATTATTTTATGCCAATGATTTTCTTATATCATCATTAACTGTTAAACACCTATGAAACCCTGATTGTCTACAAAATTAGTCTAAAATTACACTTTTCACATTTAACCCTTCTTGTTATCTTTATTTTCTTCTCTCACTCCTCACACAGACTTTCATAGAATTGCCATATCGACATCTATGCTATGGTCCATGAGGTTATAGCGGACAACTTGTGCTCATTCTAAAACAGATTACCCATCATGAAAATGAACTTTATCCACAGAATTAATTTTATAAGCTCTTTTGTCCCCCCCCCCCCTTTCTTTGTTCATCTGTTCGATCGGGATCTGGAATGACCTTTCCAAGCATTCCTCGTCTTAGATTTTTAAATGAAACAAATATACATTAACACCTACTATTGGGCTGACTCATTCCCATTTTTTACTAATACATTTAAGTTCCTTTCTTTTAACTATTGGCCCAGTCATTTCTTTTGCCCTTCAGATGTAGAGACAAATGAAAAATTGATAGGCCTATTGTCAAGATAACATCTTCAGTCTTATTTTGTAATTCAGCCATGAAATTTGGTGGACATTCTAGTTTCTCATCATCACAGTCTTAGTCAGGCATCTCAAACTATTTTTAAAGAATCTGGGCTTCATACGTTCCTCTTTTTCCAATGCCCTTCCACTTCCTGTTTTTTCTATCTGTAACTGAGGTTTGTGTTGAAAGTATGTGGAGTTTCTCTTTCCTCCTTTTCCTCAGTTGTATCCTTTTCTTTCAGCATTCTCTCTGCTAAATCTAAACATGTATGTTTTTGTATTCCCTCCTACACAAAAATTCCATTAAACACCTTAAAATTGCATCTAATTGCCAGACAGACCTTTCCCAAACCCTTTGCAGTGCTGGAATACTATTTTTCATCACATTAAAAATTGTTTAAAAACTCCTAAATCACCAGCACACAGCATTTTAAATGGTATACAGATTATATCCTATTCCCCAGACGTGTCACCTCATGGGTTTAGAACCAGAGCATCTTTGTCATCTCTACTGCTACATCACATTGTTATTCATACTGTTTTTATTCTTGAAGTGAATAAAGCTTTACTGACATAAAAAGCATGGGCTGTGTGCTGGCAGACATGACAAAAAAACAAAAAAAAAAACAAAACAAAAACCACAACAAGTGTTACATGTTACTTCTCTATATAAGTTAATACAGAATGTTCACTCCTAAATACAATGCCTTTGGTTACCATTATGTGGGTCAGACAGTACTTTCTATAAAAGTGACCTGTCAATCCCCCATAATGGTTGCATTGCTGTTTTTTGAGCTACTAAAGAGCAAAGTATGTTGAGAGTGAAGGGTTGGTGTTTAATTTAATGGTGCTTCAGGCTTAAGCATAGTCAGTGGCAACATCCAGCAGAGCACAGAAGAAGCAGTCAGACAAAGCAAATGATTAATTGGTGCCATACTCACTACTAGTTTCCCAGTTAGGAAGGGATTAAAGCACAGAAAAAAAATGAAAGCAAGCAAGATATCCTAGGGTAACATGCCAGAGTAAGGGAAAGTTCAGTACAGAAAGAAATTCAGTTGGCAGCTCAAAGAATACAGTAGCAGAAGTAACAAAGTGTGAAAGTATTTCATAAAAGCAAATATGGGGCTTAGACCAGTCCAAACAACTACTGTAGTTTCTTTAGACTTACTGTATATTTCACTTATACTTGATCAATAAATATTAAAATGGGTTAAGAGTCAACCAGACGAATTTTAAGAATGTGGGCAAATACATGCATGTCCTGTTCAACAAAGCCTGTTTAGAGGCAAACTGCATATACATATGATGCTAACCAATCCAACACTTCAAGGTCAGGGTCACCAAGTATGACAAGGAGGTAGCTATTCTGTTCTTTAGTGTATAACAGACAGATCCTGTCCAGGTGTTCGTTGGGAAGAGAAAACACAGGAACAGGCTACAGATGAGAGTGTTAAATACAGGTGAATCATGGTCAGAAATAAATGCAAATTAAGAGGAACAGGCTGTCCAGGGACACCAACCTCAGAAGCAGAGCCGTGCAACCATTTTTATAACCTTGTGGAATTGGATGCTCTAACCTTTTATAAGCAACTTTAGATGAGGATATTATAGTATTGTGGGACATTAATAACCCAAATATTAACTGGAATTACTTATCCAAGAGCAGAGCACAAGTACAGGATTTCACAGATATAGTCCGTGCCAGGTTTACAAAAACAAACAGTAGGTTAGAGGACAAATGGAAGGAGAAGCCAGTCTGGATTCTATACTATTCTATACTTTCATTTGAAGGGTGCAAAATCCACACAACCGAGTCATAAATGCTTCACGGTTATAGACCCACTGTGAGTTAAATAAATATTAATGTAGTAAAGTGCTTTGCTAGTGCAGGTGGCTTGTAAGTATTTAATCTGCTTTTCGTGCATGACTTTAATTAGGACTCTGTCCTGACAGGCAGAAAAAACACTTTGAGCAGATTACATTTACAGTATACAGTGCTTTTCTAATTAATTACTTTATTATTTGCTCTCCCAGCCATCGGTTCTAGACAGACAACAATACAACTGTGCACATTGTTCTTTTTTAATAGGGTCTACCTGCGCAGGTGGCTCTGATGGCTTTTAAATTTTATATAGCAGTCACGAAGTACCACTGTGAATGTCTTTTTTTTGTTTTTGGCTCTTGTGGCTGCTGCCACTGCCATCATTATTGTAATAATGCATAAAAAACGATGTACACAATACACAGAATTGTTACCTACTGTATGTTCAAATATATTACAACATTTTTAAATATTCAAACATTTTTTGGTAAATTTGATAGCCCTACTGTGTGGGGCTGGAAAGAGTGACTTTAGCTTTGCACGAACAGTTGCTTAAGAAAGGATTTAATTAAATTCAACTTGGAACTTACCCCAACCTTGTGCATGATTGATATTTTAAAATTGATGCCAGTGCAGTTTTCCAGAAAGGGAAGAGGGAAGGAATAGCAGTTTACCTTGTTTCTGCGAGACTTTAAAGTTTGACATCTGAATTACTTTTATTAAACCGGCTCACTCCCTCCTCCCTTCTGAAGCACTGGTCTGACCATGTACATCTGCTGAGCCTGTCTGGCAAAAGGTGATCTTTTATCTCAGTCATCTCTGGAGCACACAGGTCAGAGGATGCTCATTTTGTCAAAGAGGAGGATCTCACTTAGGTTGTCATTGCAGATTCTAATAATTAAAAGTTAAATCGATAAATTCATCCAAGACGCACATGCTATTTATGTTTTAAAAGTATGGCAAAAAAAAAAAAAAATTTAGAAACATCTTGGGAGATGGCATGATCGGAGTGCGACTGGTGTTAAGCAACTGAACTGAATGTTCACTGGCCGCTAGATGGCTAGTTTGAAAGGGGTGACAGAGGTTTACAACAAATTTTATGTTGTCTAATCCACCTCCACAATATGTTCCTCATTCATAAGTTTTGAGTGTGCTCATAGGCTGAAGGAGGAAGGATAAAATATTACATCATATTATTATATTATATATATATATATATATATATATATATATATATATATATACACACATATACACACACACACACACATACATACACACACACACACACACACTTCATCACAGTGTAACACCAAGCCAATTAAGCTTCAAAGATATCAAATCTGTCCAGTTAGGAAGCATAACAGATTGTGAACTAACTTTACCTGGTTTGATGCAAATGAAAGTGACAACAGGTGCACTAGAGAGGCAACAGCAAGACAACCTCCAAAAGGGAATGGTTTTCCAGGTAGTGGCCACAGACAATTACCCTCTCCTTATGCTTCCTGCTCGATTCCCTGTTCCCTTAAATTTTTTGAACATGTCTCAAATGCTCCCTGCATGGAGTTTGCATGGTCTCCCCGTAGCTGTGTGTGTTGCTCTGGATGCTTTTTTTTTTTGGTCCGTGAAAACCCTCTCACAGGCATCAGACCAGACAACACTAAGATTCTTTCTGCCCTTTTTCAAGTCAGTGAGGGGGTGGCTCGATGTGCAAAATTGGGAATGAACTGCCTGTAATTTCCCACGAGCCCAAGGAAGGCACGAACCTGCCTCTGCGTTTCGGAATGGGGATATGAAAGCAACTCCTCCACCTTGTCCATTTGAGGCTTGAGTAAACCCTTCCCCGTGGAAAATCCCAAATAGTGGGTTTCCGACATACCCAGCTTACATTTCTTAGGGTTGGCCGTCAACCTTGCCAGCCGTAAACTGTCTAAACTGTCAAGCACCACCCAAAGGCGGACGAGATGAGATTCCCAGTCATTACTGAAAAAGACCACATCGTCAAGATAGGCACCTGCATACACGGAATGTGGATATTTACAAATATATTTACATATCGTTTTTCACTTTAAATTAATAATATTTGGAAAATGGAAGTTGGGAATGTGGAGCTTAACGGTTTTTGCCAAATTAGTTTTTGTATTTTACCGTTAGTAAAGATCAATGACTTTTGTTTGACTCCTTTTAACTAAATGAGTGCTTTACTCTGGAGAATACTGATTCTAACTTAGATTCTGTGCTGCTAAAGTGTCTGCGAAAATGAGGAGTGGCCAATGCACACAAAGTATGGTAAATACTGAAAATTACATATTTGTTATTTAGAGAAATAGGATTGGACTTTTCTTAACTTCAACAGAGACTTCCATAGAACATGGCTCCTAGACTAATAACAATCATGCCATTCTGCCATCTCTTTCTAGGGATTTTCCTTCTACTGCTGGACATTTTTCTGTTATCTATATATGAAATTAAAACAAATAGCCCTTATTAGTTATATTAAAGGAACTAATCACAGGGTACTCCCAAAATGATATCAAATGGCTGTCAAATGGCAAAAGTACATGACACTATTTAAAAGTAATGGAAAGAAAAATCTGCTTAATCAACATTATTGAATTATTGACAACTTTGCTCTTGTCTGCAAAGTGTTAGAACACTATTTTATCTATATAAATAAAACCTTAATACCCTTTTTGAAAATATCCAGCTTCATTTGATGCTGTTTTTCCTTTTTGCACAATAAGGACCTTGTTTCAACCCTCAGAACACATCTGCTTATCTATGTGTGTGTCACCACCAGTGACCCAAAAATGGGTGAACAGATATTCAGAAAATTTTCCATGTAGGTTGCAGTTTGTCCAACTCAAGATATAAAACTAATTATTTTAATTTAACTGTGCATTATTCCTAAATGTCTCATATCTGTGCATGCATGATAAAGCGGAGTTAACCTAAAATCTATGCTACAAGGTGTTTACTAACTTCATTGGCAGGGGGGTAAAAAAATACACTGCTCCAAAATGGTTGAGCTGGAGTTCAAGAAATTTTGCATCCACACTAATGTTGATACAACTTAAAATCTAGATTTTAAACCATTTCAAATTCGACACTAGACGCTTTCCTACTCTGGCAACTTTTCTCAGGAACCAGGGACTTTAAAAAGCTAAAGAACTTTTATAGCATTCCCAATACAGCAACTTTTTTGTGTAAACAGGGAACTTTTTAGAAACTCAGGAACTTTTGTGATATTGTCACCACTTGAACTCGGCCATGTTTTATTTTTATTTTTTTTTTAGCTTCTACTCTAGTGTACTGCATGTACTTTTCATTCAACCAAGAACTTGGGCACTGGTGCCATTTTATGAATCTGTTAGTAGTTTGATCTTTAGGGAGTTATTGGTGAAGATGGAGAGGTGCACTTTCTGGTGTGCCGCACCATGCACTGCATAGAAGCAATAATCTACCCCATAAACCTACAATTGCTTTGAAGCAATAAGGTGCTGGGGCTCCCCCTTCCCAAGAACCTCCAATCGCACCAGTTCTATTCACTTAATTGTTATTTTACAAGAAAGTCTAGTTTTGAAAGTACCTAAAGTTCTACTGTCTACAACACTACTTGGTATGTGAATTTCCCATTGGGATTAATAAAGTATCTATCTATCTATCTATTCCATGTGTCTATGGTCCTCTGCAAAAAGAAAAACTTCCTGTTTATGCGAAATTTACCCTTAACAAGTTTCCAACTGTGCCCAGTGTTCTTGATGAACTCATTTTAAATTAAATCTCAATCCACTGTTCTAATTCCCTTCATAATTTTAAACACTTCAATTATGTCTGCTCTTAATCTTATTTTGTTTAAAACAAAAAAAAGTCTCAACTTTTAATTTTACTAATAATTCATCCTCTATAGTCCTGGAATAAGCCTAGTCGCTTTTTGGTATTTTTCCAAGTGCTGTTATATACTTTTATAGCCTGGAGACAAAAACCTGTACACAGTACACCAGGTCAAGCATTACCAGTGCATAATAAAGCTTGTGCGTAACCTCCTTGGACTTGAACTCTATACATCATGCTATATATCCTTACATTCTGTTAGCCTTTGCAACAGCTTCTGAACACATTCTGGTAGTTGATAAGTGTTGAGTCCACTACGGCTCCTAAATGCTAAGGTGTACTTTAGATTTTCAGAAAACCCCCATTGTGTATTCAGACTTAAACTTAAACTTCTTTGACGCAATACTTTACATTAAATTTCATCTGCCACAAATCTGCCCAAACCTGTATTCTATACAAGTCCCTCAGTAATGATTCAACAGGTTCTAGACTATCTACCAATCCACCTAGCCTAGAATCATCTGTAAACTTAACCAGTTTGTTATATATACTCCTGTCTAAATCATTTAATTTTTATGTATGCACGTGCAACAATGGTGTCGCCGCTGGTTAGCTGCCCATAATGGAGGTGACCGTCGCTCACATGCAGTTCACTTGTACCCCTGCTCAGTTTTTCCTCCCGCATAGCGCTGCCAGCTGCATGCTCTTAACCAAGACCTCTCTCTCTGTTAAATAGAAAACAATTGGCAAAGAGACAGCTGCCCTTCAAAAACTCCCACTTAAACAGTATTTGAATGAGAAATAAACACACTCTTACCTGCCCCCTTGGCAGGATCACCTGCAGGCTTGCAGGGTTACAGTGCAACATATATGTTTCGCAAGAGGTTTAGAACACTTAAAAGACCAAGCCCCAGTCAATCTAATAGCGCACTCTCCTGTCCTCTCTCCCTCAGACTGCATCTGCTCTAGTTGCTGCTTCTGAGCCTATGAACCTGATGGATGAAGAAGACTTTGTATTCTTTTGACCTGAGGGGGGGGGGGGGGGTGTTCCGCCACCTTTGATAGTTGCAACCTTTATGCTTTTCTGCTGTTGGTAATCCCCTTCTGAATAAAGTCTTGTGTTCGTATCTGCCGGTTCAGCAATAAAGATTAAGTCTCCAGTGCAACTCTGTGACCCAAGCTTGACCACACACACACACACACTCATTCAAAATAGCAGTGGCCCTAGCACTGACCCCTGTGGAACACCACTCTTAACATGAACCAACCCTATACTTCCTGTGTCTGAGCCAATTTTGCACTCATCTATAAACAACCTGAAATCCTACTTATTTTAATATTAATAAATAAATTTTATGTAATAGGCACCTTTTAACGGTCAAGGTCACCTTACAATGAGATTAAACAACATTAATAAAATATTTAAACAAAGAACAATAAAATCAAATAGCAATAAGGTACAGAGGTAGTAGCAAACATACAAAGATGTGAAATGTGAACTCACTACCAAATAAGATCGATGAACTGGCTGCGCTGGGGAAAAATGTCAGGAACTACAGAGAATGCAGTTTTTTGTGCTTTTGTGAAACATGGCTAACAACTAGCATCCCAGATGCTAACGTGGAGCTACCCGGGTTCAGCACAGTTTGAGCGGACAGACGCAAATACCTGCGGGAAGCGGAAAGGAGGAGGTCTCGCTCTCAATGTGAACACAAGGTGGTGCAACCCTGGACATGTAAACGTCAAAATCTCCACTTGCTGCAGGGACATCGAACTGTTGGCCATAAGTCTACGTCCCTATTACTTGCCCAGAGAGTTTGGACACGTCATTGTTTTTATTGTTTACATCCCTCCTCGCGCGGACATGGAGATAGCAGGTGACATCATCCACTCTGCTGTTGCTAAACTACAAACACAGCACCCTGAGGCGCTTGTGCTAATCTCTGGTGATTTTAACCATGTGATGCTGGACAAAACATTACCTGCCTTCTCCCAGTATGTGGATTATAACACCAGGGGAAACAGGACTATTGATCTACTGTATGCAAACAGTAAGGACGCATACAGCGCCACCCTGCTGCCTGCGCTTGGGAAAGCAGATCATAACCTGGTTCTGCTTCAGCCTCACTACAAACCAAGAGTGAGGGAGCTACCTACAACCACACGCTCATTCAGGAAGTGGTCCCCTGAGGCAGAGCAGGCTCTGAGAGACTGCTTTGGAACTATGGACTGGGATATTCTGCAGGGGTCACATAGTGAGAACATTGAGGAGGTTGTTGACTGCACTACTGACTACATCAACTTCTGTATGGACATTATAGTTCCAGTAAGAACGGTACGCTGCTATGCTAACAACAAGCCATGGATTACAAGCGACAAAGGCCTTTTGAACCAGAAGAAAAGGGCTTTTAAAGGCGGTGAGCAGCATGGAGCTCAAGCGCGTGCAGAAGGAATTCTGAGTCCAGCAGTACAAGAGAAAACTGGAGCAAAAGTTGCAGAATAACAGCATGCAGAAAGTGTGGGATGGGATGAAGATCATCACTGGCTACAGCTCGAAGAGGGGTGCCTCCATCAAAGAGACAGGGAGAAAGCATATCTGATGAACAACTTTTTTAGCAGGTTTGACCAACCTAACCCACTCTCACCTCAGAGTACTGTATCCTCTACCCATCCTTCTGCTGATACCAGCATAGGAGAGAGTTTTCCCCCACCCACAATTACAGCAGCCCAGGTAAGCAGAGAGCTGAGGAGACTTCGTGCCAGCAAAGCAGTGGGTCCAGATGGAGTATCGCCATGACAGTTGAAGGCCTGTGCGTTGGAGCTGGGGAGTCTACAGCACATCTTCAACCTGAGCCTGAAACGGGAGAGTCCCGAGGCTTTGGAAAACATCTTGCATCACCCCCGTCCCAAAGGTATCACGTTCTAGTTATAGAGTGAGACTCAAACCACCTACAACTGAACACCAGCAAAACCAAAGAGCTGATTTTAGAAGGCCCAGGCCCCTCACAGACCCCGTAATTATCAGAGGTGACTGTGTGCAGAGGGTACAGACCTATAAATACCTGGGAGTGCAGTTGGATGATAAACTGGACTGGACTGCCAATACTGATGCTCTGTGCAAGAGAGGACAGAGCCGGCTATACTTCCTTAGGAGGCTGGTGTCTTTCAACATCTGCAATAAGATGCTGCAGATATTCTATCAGACAGTTGTGGCAAGTGCCCTCTTCTACACCGTGGTGTGCCTGGGGAGGCAGCATAAAGAAGAGGGACGCCTCACGCCTGGACAAACTGGTGAGGAAGGCAGGCTCTATTGTAGGCACGGAGCTGGACAGTTTGACATCTGTGGCGGAGTGATGGGCGCTGAGCAGGCACCTGTCAATCATGGAGAATCCACTGCATCCACTGAACAGTATCATCTACAGACAGAGGGGCAGCTTCAGCGACAGAGTGCTGTCACTGTCCTGCTCCACTGACAGACTGAGGACATCATTCCTCCCCCACACTATGCGACTCCCTTAAAACGGTAACATTATAGAATGTTATTGACTGTTACACCTGCCTCGCACTCTCCACCTTGCACTGTGGTTTTTATCACTAATATTCTTTTTTATCAGTATGCTGCTGCTGGAGTATGTGAATTTCCCCTTGGGGATTAATAAAGTATCTATCTATCTAAGATAACAGGTAGTAACAGTGTTAAATTCATAGTTGGTATGCCACTTTGAAAGGTTTCGAGGAGTTTTAAAATGTGTTATTGAGTCTAGTTGACAGATATGAGAGGGAAGAGAATTCCAGAGTTGAGGAGCACGACGACAGAATGCTCGAGCTCCCATAGAAAAGAGTGATATGTGGCACAGAAAGTAACACTGCAGATGAGGATCTGAGGGAGTGAGAGGGAGTGTAAGTCTGTAGGAGATCAATGAGAGGGAGGAGCAAGGTTGAGGAGAGCTTTAATTGTTAAGAGCAGTATTTTGTATTGTATTCAGTAGTAAACACAGAGACAGACAGTCTATATGTGAGGTAACTAGGGCATTAACCAATACTTCAGTACTGTGTTGCACAAGAACAGGACGACGTCTGGAAATGTTTCAGAGATGGAAAAAGGCAGTCTGAGAAACATTTATATAGGAAGAAAAAGAAGGTACTGTCGTGAATGACGCCCAGGCTCTTAACCTGGGAAGAGATGTTTATGTTAATGTTGTTAATTAAAATAGAAGAATGGCTAACCTTAGTGAGTGTAGATTTAGAAGCAATGAAGAGCGCCTCAGTTTTACTGCTATTTAATTGGAGAAAGTTGTCAGTCATCCATGACTTTGTCTTGGAAACATGCCATAAAAGAGTATTTGGAGGAAAAACAGAAGTATATTTAGTGGATCGATATAGCTGTGTGTCATCAGCGTAACAATGAAATTTAATACCATGGTGCCGAAAGATATTACCTATTGGGAAGATATACATGAGAAAAAGAAGCGGCCCCAAAACAGAACCCTGCGGAACTCCCTGAGTAACGACTGCATTCTCAGATTTAAAGCCCTTTACTTGAACAAATTGCATCCTATCAGTGAGGAAGGAAGAAAACCATTTATTTAGTTTAATTCTCACCCACTCATGCCTCACTTGTGACATTTATCAAATGTTTTCTGAAAGTCCAGATAAATAATATCTTATGCTATACTTTGATCATATACTTTTGTTGATTCCTCATACAATTCCAGCATGTTAGTAAATATAACCTTTCTTCAGAACCCATGCGGACTGTTCAGTAAAACACCTGATCTTGCCACGTGTTGCTCAACCTTTCCCTTAATAATTCCTTCTATTAAATTTACCGGTGATGCACATTAAGCTTACTGGCTTATACCTGCTTGGATCTGCCCGGTCATCCTTTTACATAACAGGATAATATTTCCTAGTTTTTGGTCCTATGGAATTTCCCCAGAGCGCTTTGACTTTCTAAAAATAGGCATGAAGAGTTTATACATGTACTCTTTAACCTCCTTAGTATCTGGTCCTGGTGATTTTTTTTTTATTTCAGCCTATTTAATCTGAGCAGTACTTTTCGCTCTACAATTTCGAAGTCACACAGTACCAGTGCTTAGTAGCCCCTGTTACTGCTGGTAGGTTATCTATATCCTCACATGTGAAGACCACTCATAAAATGTGAGTTTAGGAGTATTTGCTATTTCACTCTGTGAAACAGTGTCAGATCAGGAGGATCGTGAACATGACTGAGAGAATAAAATTAAACTTAATAGTACCAAAACATTACACAGGCTGTTAAGACTAACTTATGTGCAATTTTTTTTTTTTTATTTGGGTTTTATTCAGTTTATTCTTGAATAAAAATCACACTTGTTTCATTGATGTTAGAAACTCAAATCAAATATGTTTTTACTATATAATAGTAACAATAAAGCCAGCCCATCACTCATTGCTCTAAATGCATGGAGGACCCAGGATCGAACCAGCATCATCTTGATTATGAAGCAGCAGTTCTTATTCCTGCACCAGCTAAACTGTGCAGTATAACATTAACACAGTATATAACACAGTATATATAAACTGATATCAGTGAGACAGTTGCATTTCCACTGTGAAAGACGCTAACACACACTAGAATGCAAATACCTTAACTTCGGATCGATTGATATTAGGGTTACAGTTTTCACATATTGACAACAATGTTTAAAATTGAACAATTTCTTTTTCTTCGGTTTTACTTTTGAATAAAAGTACACTTGTTTTGTTATACCTTTTGTGAAACTGTTCATTTGATATCTGGACTTCAGTCTTCGCACACTACACGTCAACATTTTACTATTAAAAATTATTATGAAAAAGAATTTCGATTTAGTTATGGTTTTCAACAGGTCATCCTATATTTACACAGATCGTTGCAGATACAGAGCACACATGAAATGTATGTATTTTAAATAACGATATATTATTTTCCTACACCATTCCAGACACCTCACTCCCAGATAAACAGACTTCAGCTGCAAATTTTTTTTGTCTGACTCTAGCTGCCTCAGTGGGGGGGATGGGATAGCAGGGTGCTTGCCTGCAGCAGATTAACACATTTGCAAAACAAAGGCGCTATCAATGCGCAATTGAAGCAGTGATGAGGAGGTAGGTAAAATTAAGGTGATCCAGCATTACGAATATTTTCACAGTCTTCAGAGATTCTAGTGTTAACATATTGTGTTTAAAAAAAAAAAAAAAGTCACTAATTACATTTAAACTTCTGCTCTTATGCGCCGTTATCCCATATAACATTAAGGTAGTTAAAGTCACCCATGATTATAATATCGCCCTGTAAACTTGCCTTTTTAAATAGATTAAAATAAATTAAAATTACTGTCTGCATTGGGCAGTCTAACACTCCTAAAATAAGGCCTCTTTTCCGAATGTTTTCCAGACAAAGCCACATTTCCTCACTAAGATAAGATTCATCATCCAATTGAAAAGTACCTGCATTTAAATTCTGTTTGATATAAACATCAACCTTATCTCCTTTTCTGTTCTGTCTAAACTTTATATATAAACCTGTGTATCCCTCTATACAGTGGAACCTCGGGTCACGACCGTAATTCGTTTCAAAACTCTGGTCGTAACCCAAATTAATTTCCTCCCATAGGATTGTATGTAAATACAATTAATCCATTCCAGACTGTACAAACTAATATATATATATATATATATATATATATTTTTAAAAAAGATTAAGCACAAAAATAGTTAATTATACCACAGCATATGCACAGCGTAATAGTAAACTAAATGTAAAAACATTGAAACACTGAGAACACCTTGAACAGAGAAAAGTAACATTGCAAGAATTCATGCTATAGTCTTATGAACCATTCGCTGTAAACACTTAAGCACAGGGGAAAAAAATGAACATTTGAAAAATCCGTAATTTAATAAACAACCAAGAAAAGTAACCTTACAACAATTCACGCTACGAACCGAAAAATGAACGTTTGAAAAATCCGTAATACAAAAACTAACCTTGCATGAGTCGAGTTCTGGCATGAAGGAAGTGAGGAGGAACTGAGTGGAGAGGAGATTACAGTTTTGAGGTAAAGTCTGACGATGTGGGTTTGCTGCATGCTCCCATCTCGCTTCCGGGAGCCCTTAAACCCGTCACAGTCGGTAATGTTACCGATGAGCACGACAGTGAGGCACTACAATGGAGCAATCGGATGGTGCAAAAAGGGCCAGACAGAAGAGCAGCTTCAGCGACAGACTGCTGTCACTATCCTGCTCCACTGACAGATTGAGGAGATCGTTCCTCCCCCAAACTATGCAACTCTTCAATTCCACCCAGGGGGTAAATGTTAACATTTAACATTATACAAAGTTATTGTCTGTTTTTCACCTGCATTATTATCAATCTTTAATTTAATATTATTTATTGTATCAGTATGCTGCTGCTGGAGAATGTGAATTTCCCATTGGGATTAATAAAGTATCTATCTATCTATCTATCTATTAGTGCATGCTCCCAACTTCCTCCTCTTCTAGCATATAGTCAACACACCCCCAACCCCCCATCCATCTACATTAATTATCCAAGTTTCTGTTATTGCTATCAAATCTTAATTATGCTCTGCTACATACAACTCCATCTCACTTATTTTATTTTTATACTACTAGCATTAAGGTAAGCTGTTTCTAATGCGTTACTCATTTTACTTTTGCATTTAAAAACTTTGAGTTACAATTACTATGCAATTTTTACACTATTGTTTTTTTATGCATTGTTTCTAGACCTGTCTGAGTTTTTTTTTTCCTTTTCTTAAGCATCGAGATTAAAGTGGAAATGTCGAGAATAAAGTCAACAGTTTTTTTTCCCCCCTTCACTGTGGCCCTAATACGCTTCCGTAGGGCTATACCACGAATAGCATTGTAAGTGCAAGGTGCAGTTTTATTATTTATGTATATAGCTTAGCTTGAAGCAAGGTACATATTAATGCAATTTGCCTTAATGATAGTGAGACATCTTTATCAACTGAACAAAGTTGTACTTGTTTTGTTTTATTTTTAATTTAGTGAATACTGTGTAATGCGCCTGGGCTTGAATAGTATTATTACTGGAAGTTGCACTATTTATTTTATTGTTATTTATTAGTTTAACTATTATGCAGTTTAATGATGGTAAAGTGGTTTAAAAAGTCACTAACGTGTCAGTGGACAGAGATTGTTAACATTAACAGAAAGTATAGTTGGTTTACAAAAAATATTTACTATTTATTCCTTTTCTAAGACATGTTCAGTGCAATACAACTTTTGACAAGCACCTCTGGATATTTTACTAAGTCTATGAATGGTTGAAAATATGTTGTCAAAATTTTAGTTTAAGTTGTTTGCAAAATTTGTTCAATAAAAAGGTTTCTAGATTTTGACTGCAACTGTAATGCAATGCGATTCCTTCTCTTTATTAGTGCCACCCCCTTGAAAACTATCACTTTATGGGGCCATGTAAACCTGCATTAATACTTGTGTGCACATTAAAATGATTTTTTGTACAATGCTCATGACAGCGGAATAGGTTATTCTTAACCAGTCTACTGCAGTAATTGCAGTGGAAAATGTGGTTAACATCCACTCATGCATGGGAAAAAAAATAAATAAATACTGTTGAATATCGTGAAACCGGTATAAGTTAAAAAATACCACGATATAGAACTTTGGTCATACCGCCCAGCACTAACTAACACACTCACAATCTACTGTATATATCTATCTCTATATCTATACAGGTAGTCCCCAGGTTACAGACATCCGACCTATGACTTACGAACGGGGCTGCAGTTGTGAAGCATGCGCCTCAGTAACTGCCACTCCGTCATCTTCGGCATGGGGATGCTGCAAGCAGTGGCTGGACGGAGACTGGAGGCGGGCGATTTTGCTGCTCGTGCAATGTATTGTCCCTCTGGCGGCTCCTGGTGGCAAGCGGTGACCTGTGGTCCATAGTCACCGGGGCCACAGCTATCGCTTGTGTGGAGGACGGAGGCTTGATGAGGCGGTTTACTGCCCGCCCACTATGCCGCCGCAGCTACTGCTCCGGACTGGACACAGGCTGGATGGAGCGGGGGGGGGGGGGGGGGGGGGGGGGTTGGCATTTCACTGCTCGTCTTCAACACACGGCTGCCCCGTTCGTTCTCGGTGGGCGGCTGGTAATGCTGGAAGTGATGACCCGGTTGTGGCTGAACGGGACGGTGGGGGGTAACACTGTAGTGTGCCTCGGATGGCTGCCTGTTGAATGGGGGCGGTGGTGGGCGACTCACTACCTGCCTTTGGCCGCACCGTGTTCGTTCTCAGTGGGTGGACACTGCAGGCAGCAAACCGTAGTGAAGGGGACTGTGTGGTGGGCGAATGGTGAACTGCCCCTTGCCACCCCCATTCATTCTCAATAGCAAGCCCGCTCGTACTGTTACATACATAGCAGGAAGTTGTCTCGTCAGTACATCAGACGTGTTGACGGGTGCCTTCCTGCTGTGATAGCATGTACAGTGCTGTGCAGAAGAACCTTAACCTTTTGGCTTCACCCTTCAAGAATGTCTCTGAAACACAAATCTGATGCAATTGCTGGTGATACAGTAAAGAAGAGAATAACCATCACCATTGAAAATAAAGTACAAATAATAAAGAGGTCAGAGAGAGGTGAAACTCCATCATTCATTGGCAGAGCACTTGGTTACAGTCAGTCAACAATAGCATTTATTAAAATGTACCTGTTTTGTAATTTGTGTTTCAAATTCCTGTCTTTCTGCCTGCCTTCTGTTGGGTTACCTGTACTTATTCATTTTGTCATGGATCGTTTCAGGTTTGGGTTTTGGACTGTCTGCCTGTGTACATGAGGAGTGTAAGTGGATTCATTGCTATTCTGTGAAGAAAGGAGCGCTCCTGAACCTGTCCCTCCATCTTCACTATTTCAGGAACTACTGGTAGGACTATCTTTACATTCCCATTCAACATGCGGATCTCTGGACTATCCATCTTCATTATTACATTTGATCCGTTGCAGTTTTTCATGGACTTTACTGTGTGTGTTTTGTTGGTGCTTTGTTGTATTTAATGTATAATCGCCGTAAGGGGAACAGGGTGGCATCGTTGTTTTCATTACATTCTTTATTTACCGTTTGATTACCGGTTTGCTTTGTCTCTGTGAGAGTGTGTGCAGGTCAGGTCAAGGCTGGGTGTGTCCCTGGAATCTCCACCATGTAAATAAATAACCATCTTCTTGACTGTATGAATCTTAGCAGCACCGGACCACTACAGTGTTATTCATTTCTCCTTGCTGCTGATTGACTGCTGCCCTATGACTCATCTCCAGCCGAGTATTCTCATGTTTTCCGTTTTGTTCTTCTTAATCTATAAACCGCCGCAACCGGCTATAGTCATTTCCCAGTGCTATTTGCCAGCATGTAGGAGCAGAGTATATTCGCCGAAATACATTCATTGTACGCCGCAACCGGCTATTGTCGGTTCCCAGTGCAATTTACCAGTGCTCAGGAGCTGATCAGTCAGTGCCGTACATTCATTGTGCAGCCAGCTCATGACCACTGCCAGCCCCTGCCGCCACACTGTCTCTGGGATTGAGCCGCTGCACTAGACTAGCCTGCCGGCATCAGCATTTACGTCTGTGTGCTTGCGTGCAGCCAGTTCAAGCACAGTTGGCTCGGTGATTTACTGAATTTCATCAATGGCGTCAGTAGCACTTTGTACATATTGTTCCAGTAGTTTTTACAGTTCATTTGCAGTGTGTAAAAAATGTGTTCCATTAAAATTTCACTTTTTCTTTGTGAATTGTGATGTTTACTTAAAAAGTGCAGCAAAAAAAGTATTTGGTGTCCAGGGATGCAGCAACCTCCAATTATGTGGCAGTTTAAGGGTTAAAGCCCCAAGAAGCCGTTGAAACGCCCTGCACCTTCTAAGGCTTCTGGCAATGAAAACACGCTTGCATGAATTAGAGTACACAAAGCGGTAACATCTGTATTTTACATTCTAGCACTGCGGGTGACATATCAGTACAGTACTGTACAGTATACGGGTTGTGGCAGATGACCTGGGATTCTGCCCCACCGGGACGCCGGGAAGAGGGACTGACTGGGAGAGTGGCACTTCTCTTCCCTGGATGCCTGGATGCTCCTAGAGCCCTGGAGGACAGCACTTCCGCCGCACCAGGAAGTGCTGCTGGACCAGGGATGGTGTACGCCCGGACTGCTTCCGGGTGCAAGGGTAGCACTTCTGCCACACTGGGGAGTGCTGCTGGAAGTTCGTCATTGTGCATCTGGAGTACATCCGGGGCAGGATAAAAAGGGCTGGCTCACTCCACATATATACACACACACACACACATAAAAAATATATGGGACAACACAGAGTCAAATACAAATTAGCTTTTTGTAAATTGCTTTACTTGCAAAGAGAGCATTTTGCACCTTCTGATACACAATTTTGTTTTCTTTGTTGACTGGTATGTAAACTTATGATTGTGGCACATCACCTAAAATTCAACTAGAGGACAAGAAAATTCTGCAAAGTATCAGTGTTAGAAAATTAATAGAAATTTATCAATACCTACAAATTAAAGTGTACACTCAATTTTGTACTTTGCTATTTAAACAAATAAAAAAACATGAATTAAAGACTTTACCTTACCTTGCCAGTAAGACGCATTCAACATTTTTAATTTTCCCAGTTATCAAAGCATCAGAAGGCTTTAAAGATTAAAAAAAAAAAAAGTTAGTTATTTTTAATATGTGAATATAACAAACCTTACCCAGTGAGAGTGCACAGTTATTCTAGTAATAAACCTTACGTCACTAGTGATTCAAAAATCCTACCAAACAAAAATATAACCATTACGACTAAGGAGAAAGATTTTAATGAATGTTCAAAGAGAACAGACTGTCAGAGTTCAGAAAGGCTTAAAAAAGGAAATGTAAGGGTAGGCTGCAACAGAATAATCAAACAGAATTGTAAATCTGCATTGGTGAACCATACGTAATTTTATATTGGATATAATCTCTGGCTGTAAACTGTTAAAGTGTTCCCAGCTTCTGGTTGCTGGCCTATTAATACATATAATTTATAAATATAGAATGACACAGGAAATGCAGGGCCAGAAATGCTGAACACACAGCTGAAATAGAAAATGTTTTCATATGTTATAGTAGTGACGACAATTTTGACATGAAGTGTAGTATGTGTGAAGCCCAAATATAATATATATATATTATATAAAACACTGCTCAATTGACATGTTGCTGTAGCCCAACTATCAGTCGGTAAAAAATAAAAGACATTCGCATATACATGTATGTTTGCGCCTTTCATTTTCAACCAATGTCAACAGATCTGTGTAGATGGCTCAGTGGATAAGCTACCATTTAGAAATGGCAAGGTAATAGGTTCAAATCCCATGTCTTCTTTGTATTTAACGCTTTAAGTACTGAGCTGCTATTATCATAGAACAAAAAGATACATGATGTGAGTAACCTCCTGTGTAAATTTATGGTACTTGTAAAAGATGTTACTTTAACCTCACACACAAACATTCACATCAACATGTCATTTGAACAATTTTTCTATTCAGTTTTATTCTTGTAAGGAAAAGTAACATCCACTCATACACTGCAGTGTCTGTTTGCTCAACAAGGCACCAAGAAATAATTCGGCTGTGTTTGTGGGTCTGCTTTTATCCCTTTATGGTACAGTGGAACCTCTAGATACGAGTTTAATTCGTTCCAGCACTGAGCTTGTATAGCGAATTTCTTGTATCTAGAACAAACGTCCCCATTGAAAATAATGGAAATCCAGTTAATCCGTTCCACATCCCAAATATATTAACATAAAAATCATTTTTCCTAACAAATAACACTGATAAATTATATATACTGTAGTCTACCTTTAATAAATAACACTGGTAAATACTATAACTGATTATTAAAAGAATCAAAACAGGTGTCCAAAGTGCAGTAGAGCATTCAATAAATCTTTAAATAAATAATCCTTAAAACAGTTGTGAAGTGGAGGTTTAAAGTACATAAGAATAACAATCCTTTAACACGAGGTTAAAACGTCAACAGGAAGCAGTCTTCAAAAAACAGATGACAATCCCCGGTGCTTCTTCTCTGTTAGCGTCTCACCTGCTTCTCCCATGCGGGCTCTGCAACAGGCGAGACACTTAATGCAGCTGACCTTCTCTACACCGTCCTGCTTCAGCGGTTTGGCTCGCCTCTCGCACCGACTTCCTACTGCTGCGGATTCCTGCCTCCTCCTGCAACCTCCGTTCTCTCTCCTCTCCTCTCTTTTCTTTTACTTCTTCTTCCCCTTAACCGGCTCGCGCTTCTCTATATATGCGGGGAAGACATGGCAGCTGCTAGGGTTACCACTTTTAATACAAAAAAATAAGGGACGCATACGTATTGATTCAAAACGGGACGCGCAATTTCATTCTCAAATACTGGACGATTCCGTATTTTAAAGGACGGGTGGCAACCTTGCCCAGCCCATCAGCCACAGGACAAATCATGGATGTGGGCAGTTTCCCACCTGTGCACTTAGGTGAGAAACGCAGACACCGCAGATCGCCCTGCGGCTCGCTACAGCTACCACGCCCCCTCGCTAAGCCGCGACCTATACCCACAGCCTGGCACGTGGCTCGTTACGTGAGCCAATGCTCGTATTTAGATCTGAATTTTTCGCTCATACTTTCCTCGTATTTTGAATTTCTCGTATACAGAGGTGATCGTATCTCGAGGTTCCACTGTACTTGTAAAAGTTGGCGACAAATTTACACCAGCTGTTGCAGACTCAAATTAAATGTATGTCTTTATTATATTCTGTAACAGTAACTATAATAGCATCTCACTACTCGAAACAGTAAATGTGAGGAGGACCTGGGAAAGAACCCACCACCTTTTCATTATGAGGCAACAGTACTTACCTCTGCACCATCCAACCAGACATGTCTACTTCGTATCGATTGATAGTTATAGGCTTCAGTTTTTACACATTGCCAGTAACATGTAAACTGAACAAATTTCTTTTTCTTCAGTTATATTCTTGAAGAAAAATGCACTTGATGCGTTATACCTTTTGTGAAAGTGTTTAATATTTGAACTTCAGTCTTCACATTACACACTTCACGTCAGCATTTTATCAATTATTACAACATGAAAAAAGTTTTAGTTGTGTTCAACATTTCTTGCCATGCATTTCCTGCCATCCTATAATTACACAGATCATTGTGTTCCAAATAAAGATATATTATTTACCCTATACAATTCCAGACACTTTACTCCCAGCTCTGAGAATTTTGCGTCTGACTTGACTTCAGCTGCCTCAGGCAGCTTGTTTTGCAAATGTGACAATCAGCACAAGAAGCAGGCACCAAAGACACTGCTGACAAGGTGCAAGGACATTTAAGGTGGCCCAGCTTTGCAAATATTTTCGTAGGGTTCAGGAATTCTAGTGTTAAAGGAATTTGATTTAAAATGATCTGGACGTGTACCAGTTTGTTTAATTGATTTAATCAGCAAATACCCACTTTTAGTATGGAGGTAGCCCTACTGCTGTAGAAGCGGTCTTGGTGGGTTTCAGCAAAAGAGAAGGATACCTCCTGTGAATTAAATGACTTTAAAGGTTCTTAATCATCCACCTCAGACTCTGGGTTAAAGCAGTTCAGAACAACCTATATAGTTTAACTATCAGGAACACACCGAGATGCACATCACCGTCATTCATTTTGGACTGGTACAAGTCGAAACATCGGTAGCACAGTGCTAGTATATCGAAAAAGATCGCACCTTCTGATGTTCTAGTTGCCCACTGGCATTACATCCTTGAACCTGGGACATTGACAGTAATGAAACCAAGATGAACTAGTACAATAAGGACTCAAACAGCAAGTAGTTATAGTAGGGCTTAATGGTGGCAGCAATGTGCTATTAGTGCATGATCCCAAACTCTCCCTCTCCCCATAGTGCAGATTTATTCAATCAAGTACTGTCCAAAGTAAAATGTTAAGTGCAGATTGTTTTTAATAAATAGCTTACATTAAAAACAAGTGCTTCATGGAAGATAAACTCAATCAATAACTCCAAGGTGTGGAGAAAAAAACAAAAAAAAAAACAAAATCATAATCTGGTCTTTATACATACAGTTCTATGTATAAAGTTCTGTGTATGTTCTTTTAAGACACCTACTCTCTTGCATCCCTGTGGCCACGGATGTTTGCCTCAATCTGTGAATCATCACCAACCTGCTTGCCTACTTTGACACTGTACTGATTTAAAGCTGGCTGGGGATCCTGACTACCTATTCATCCTCGTGGTAACAGACATTCATCTTAGCTGGCGATCCAGCACTCCCATGCTTGCCTGCTTTGGCTCTCTAGTGATCTATAGCCCAATATGCTTCTCACCACCAGCGCTTGCCTACATTGGGATTTTGAGCTCTACCATATCTTATTCAGCTCCTGTTCTGTACTTTTTTGCCCTTTTACCTTGTATTTTGTACTCGGGCACCTTTTATTCTCCGTGGGTGCAGGTGAGCTCTGCCTGATGACTCACGGAATAAAGAGGAAACCGCATCGACTAATTGTGCCTTCACATGCAAATATGAACATTTAATTTCCTCTTGGGTCATGCAGTTGCACAGATCTAAAACCAACACATTACCACAGACCCTTCACTCACTTCAGAGAATTAATGACTTGTCTCCATTCATGAAGTACGATTTGTGGTTGTCCATGTAAACAAATGTCATAATCAGGCATTTACTTTGGACTGTTTATTTACTAAAGGAATCTTGTGATCTTATTTTTGTGCTTGATACATTTTTAAAGATTTGAAGTAACAATCTCCCGTGATGCTATTTACTCTTTTTGTGGCACCTACCATTTTGAGAGGTTTTTGTCGATGGTGACTGTACCATGGTGATTGCTAGGCAAGATCAACCGAAATCATGCAACATGTAACATCTGGATGAAGGGTACGGAGGTCATTTCATTCATATCTTTTGTCCTTGACTGGTGTTAACTCAAACCTTAAAACATCCCTTTGATGCTTTGAAAAATGTCTGGTTAATGAACTCTTGACTCTGCACTTTTAGCAAAAATAAAGATATACATAATCAGAGCTTAAATGTTAATCATAAATCACTGTCAAAAAAATCAGACTATCAGATTTAACTTTGGATGAATGGTTTAGGGATTACAGTACTTACTATATGTCATCCCCTCCTTATAACATGACCAAAAGTAATTGGACAAGCTGTTCCATGAACAGATGTGGGAAATTCCCTCATTACAATAACAATTAAGCAGATAAAGGTTTGGTGCAGATTTGAAGAATGAAGCCTAATTTTTGGAAGCTGTTGTCGTCACCACTTAGTACGAGGCAAAAAAAGATGCTTTTAATCAATGCAAGTAAAGCAAGCTAACATTAAGCTAGAAAAAAAACAAACTTGGAGATGGCAGAAACATTAGGTCCAGCATATCCAGATGTGTAGTAGTCCTATGTTCGGTACTGAAGTGTTAACCTTGGTGTTCTTATAATTAAACTGAAGACTACTTGTGCTCCCCGTTTATTTGTATTAATAAAATTTTGTAGGCGTATTGTTTAGTGATTAGAACAATCTAGACGAGAACAGGCCATTCAGCCCAACAAAGTTCGCCAGTCCTATCCACTTATTTCTTCCAAAAAAAACATCAAATGATCATACAAATCCTAAAATAAATCAAACTAAATAACATACAGAAAAATATTTATCCATAATACATGACATAAAAGAAAATGCCTCTCTTAATTACTAATGAGCTGTGTTTTTTTTGTAAATAACCTTTTTCTGTGATGTACTTACCAGAAATAGAGGTTAATTTAAATATATATATTTACATACATACATACACACACATATTTTTTTTATTTTTTATTTTTTTACACAGTGATTGAATTAACTGATAGACAGTTAAACACTGCTTAAATATACATGGCATTTAGAGGTTTAAAATTATTCTTCGTTGCATTCCCATATAATATGGGAAGCACATATTGCCAAAGCCTATGTCTGTCCATCTGTCTGGATGAAACAACTTTGCATCCCGTGAACCAATTTTGCTGAGATGCAACACACTTATTCTTCAAAAGAAATTTGTCAAAATAGTTTGATTTTTGTTTAGATATCTCGAATTGATCAAGCTGTACAAAAAGTTTAAAAATTTCAAAATTTCCCATTGAAAAGTTTGTCTAGCTTAAAAGATGTTCTGTGCAACTTTAACTACAAATTAAAAGGGAGTCAAATGGTGGGCAGAGCACGCATGAAAGCATCTCACAGCAGAATCTTTTCCTACTGGTTAACTAATAGAGTATTACTTCTCTGGAAACAAATGGAAGGGGACATAAATTATGTAAGCATTTAGGTATAAGAATGAGCATTACCACCTGCAGCTTACTATTGTAAACAATGTAAGCAGACAAGCAAACGGGAAACTTATCCTTCCCTCAAGAAAACTGAACCAAGAATCTGATAAAATTACTTTCAATTTACTTTTGTTGTCACCAGCATACCTCACAAATGTGAAATGCACATTGTCTTAGATTAAAAACTTTACTACTTCAAAGTGGACATATTCAGTTAAGTTTTAAGGCTTTTATGTATATGTTTTGACTCTTGCTCCTTCCATTTAAAAAACACCAACTACTTTAAAAACCTATTTAAATGTAGCAAATCTATATTACTAAACGAAGGTTGTATATATGCACGGATGCCAGAGGCCAGAAGCACCAAAAGCACATGTGCATGCGCACTGCACCTCAGCACCCCAGAGTCAAATCCAGCAGCTTCCCAGAGTCAGTATGGGCGCCCAAAAACAACACAACCTGTAAACTAAACTTGAGGTAAAGCGTGCACACCAGGTTGTATATATGCACAAATGCGAGAGGCCACAAGCTAGCCGTGCACAGTACAACCGCCGCCCGAACACGAACACCACCGCATATACAACCTTTGTTTAGTAATGTAGACCTCCAAGCCCGGATCCGCCACCATGTCCACTTCAGCACGAGAATTCACCGCTGTCAGCAAACGACTTCTAGCTAATGGCACAGCCATACAAAAACAAAAATGAGACGGCATGGATAAAAACAATGAACGAAGGCGCCTAAAACGCACTTCTGAAACACTACAACCAGATGAGTCATGGCTCCAAAAAGAAACAGCTTTAGTATAAATATATTGAATTAAATGAAAACTTTCCCAGGACGCACCCACCCTCCATGATTTTTCTTCCCTCCAAAGATCGGAGGGAACAGAAAGTGATTGCCATTCTTGGATTTGCGATTCTTTTGAGAATCGCGGGTTTGCTGGTTAATATACAACATGATTGTGCAGAAATATCCTTGAAGGACAAGTTCAGAATTTTTGAAGTCAAGGCCATTACCATGTTACACAACTTCTCTAATCCTGGACTACTGCAGGTGCTTATTTCATCACCAGAGAATGTCAATTTACAGGACTGGTAAATCGCTGGCATGTCAGATTATGTGACAGCATGATAACTTTCCAGAATAAGTGTCATATATCCAAAGAACTGCATGCTTCTCCATTTTACTGACAGCCAATAATGAGCTGTCTAACAGAGCTGGTGATATGTACAGGTATTCAGGGCTCTAAACTGTGACAAAGTATTTCCAACAGCAATTGAAAGTTTCATTGCTGTTAGCGACAGAGACAACTTTCTTTTTTTTTTTTTTTTGAGGTTGATATGTTGTCATATTTTTATCTGCCATTAGTTAAATACATCATTATCTGATTTACCGCCATGCTGATCCACAGCTAGTCACATGCACAAAGTTAATGCAACAGTTAATCTCTAGGTAAACTGCAATTTGAACTGATTTTGCATTCACAGGAGGGAGAAAAACATCCAGTACAAAGCAACTTCATTTCTCAAAAATCCTGAACAACATTCTAGGAGTTCATGGCTTTAGGAAATTCCTTGGCTTAGATATGATAAATCTAAACTAGAGATTTATTGTGACTTATTTTGTAAAGCTGGTGTAATGGGCATCACAAATGGGCTGGCATTCTGAAAGGGATGAAATAAGTATTTCCTGGCCAGGAGGCCAGTACAATTGAAGGATGATGAGCACTGAAATATTTTCTCCCTGGATATGCTAGGAGGCATCCTCCTTGGGTTAAGGATCCACACACATGTCCACAGGGGATGCTGGTATCTGTAGTCATGCGAGGCCTCCCTGTTGTGTTTTGTAGGGGCCTCCAGGGGTGAGCCGATAGGATTCGCAATCCCTGCGTTTTGGGACTTCAATTGACCTGAAGTTCTACCACTGGGCCAGACACATTTAGTTCGGGCCATGTCCAAAAAACTGCTGAAAAGGTCTTTAAAAAGGACTGAAAATAAAATGCAATCCAGCCTGCAGGGACTTATCGGTCACAAAACATGCCTCCCAAATCTTTCTACTGAAAGACAAAGTATTAGGAAGAAATATGGTAATGACATCACGTGTTGAATTTACTGTGTGGAATGTACAGTACTGTTCTGGATAGGACGTTAAACTGCATCCGGCCCTGCAAGCAGTCCTCCAACTTGCAGGGAAATCATGGGGGCCGGTGGCAGGATTGGCACTCCAGCCACCGTTTTAAAAAAACATAAAACAAAAAACACAACAACCCTTCACACAGCTCCAAGGCGACAGAAAGGACTCTTTTGCTCTCCGTAGGAGTAGCTCTGCTGCAGCCGCCCATAGGAAGGCTGCTCGCATCATGAAGGGGATGGGGGAAAGCCCTCGGAAGCCCCATCCCCAGAAGAGTCGAAACCGTTGGAGAGCCAATGGGGTCAGGACTGTTGGGGATCGGAACTGGTGTGGTGCTGAGACATCACTCGGGTCCCAATTTGAGGTGGCCCATACGGGTTGGCGCATGGAATGTTTTGTCTCTCCGGCAAGATGATCATCTTCCTGTGCTGTCAGAAGAGCTGCATAAACTCTGCATTTCATTGGCGGCACTCTCTGAGGTGTGCAGACCAGAGACTGGCCAGATCTCTGTATATGGATACACCTTTTATTGGTCAAGATGCTCTGATGGCTGTCAAACTCTGGGAGTAGCTGTTGCTGTAGTGGATTGTCTTCTTCCAATAGTGTCCATTGTCGCTCCTTTCACGAGCGTATTATGATGCTCAGATTATGGCACTCCCTGGGTGCTTTGTCTGTTGTCTATGCTCTGACCACGGTGAGTGATGGCTCGGTGAGGTAGACATTTTATATGCAACCTCGCTCAGTGGTTGATGGGTGCCCACTAGGTGACACTCCTCTGGTCATGGGCGACTTCAATGCAGCCACTGGCACTGACAGGGCTGTCTATGAGGATTGCCTTGGTCCCCATGGGTCTGGTGAAAATGGCTATGTTCCTTGACTTTGCAAAAGGTCAGGGGCTGCGAAACGCTGGATCCTGGTTCCAGCGCCCTGAGCCACATTGTTGGACTTGGTACTCTAATATTGGTGGTGCGGTGAAGGAAATCGATCACATCCTCATGGGCAGACCTTGGAGGCTCTTGCAAAACTGCAGGGTCTACAGAAGTGCAAAGTTTGTGAATTCTGACCACAGACTTGTTGCTACTCTTAGGATGCAGCTTGGGTCCAGTAGGTTACCACCTACTAGGAAAATGAGCCTGGATTTGGCCAGACTCCAAGGACCAGGCTGTTTCTAATGAGTTTGTGTAAGGAACTTGCAGATTCGGGTGCGACTGCTGATCACGGCTCAATGGCAACTCTGGTCTATACCGGGAACAGAGAAGGACGGCTGCCAGATAAAGAGGCGTTTGTTAGAGGAAGCTGTGCGCAAGTGATCCACCATCTGTGGTCTAGCGACCCACATCCTGATTACAGAGGAATCAAAGCATTACGCACATCTGAATCTGTTCCTTGGAGAGTCTCAGTCAGGGCAGCTGATGAAATGGTCCTTATGGATGACACTGCAGTTGTGACCTGCTGGACTGGCCACTTGAGCAGTTGTTCAAAGCTGATCCACTGGCTAGGACGCTGGATATCTCTGGGTCCACAGTCCTTGAGGCAGATCCTCCAATTAGCTGCGAACCACCCAATCTCCCGGAGATTGCACAGGTAGTGAACCAACCGAGGGAAGGAAAGGCTGTAGGGATCTGTGGTATCCGGGGTGAACTTCTCCAGGCTGGTGGTAAAGCTGTCCCCCTGGCACTGCAAGCAATCTTTGCTTCCATTTGGGAGACTGGCATCATCCCATCTGACTGGAAAACAGGACTTGTCATCCCTATCTAGAAAGGGAAGGGTGATCGCCTGGATTGTAGCAACTACAGGGGGATAACAGTGCTCTCGGTGCCAGGCAAGGTCCTTGCTAGGGTTGTCTTCAATAGGATTCGTGATCACTTGCTCACCTACCAGTGACCGTAACAGTCTATTTTTAAGCTTAAGTAGTCTACCATTGACTGCATCCTGGCACTGAGGGTTCTCATGGAGCATAAATGCGAATATTGGCAGAGTTTCTTTGCAGCCTTTGTTGATTTTCGTAAAGCGTTCGACTCAGTTGATCGAGCTGCTCTGTGGGATATCCTGAGACTTCGCAGGATCCCCTCGAGGTTGCTGGATATCATGAGCGACCTGTACACTGGTACTGTGAGTGCTGTGCAGAGTTGAGGCAGAACCTCTTCCCCCAACCCAGTTGATTCTAGGGTTTCGTCAAGGGTGTGTTCCTGCTACTACTATATTCAATGCTTGTATGGAATGGGTGTTGGGCAAGTTCGTGGGGTCCAGCGGCTGTGAGGCATCTGTTGGTGAAGAAAGATTCACAGATCTTGACTTTGCTAACAATGCTGTGATCTTCACGGAGTCAATGGAGGCTCTGATTGGGGCGCTCGAGAGACTGAGCGAGGAGTCCGAGTGTCTGGACTTGAATGTCCTGGATAAAAACCAAAATCCAGGCCTTTAATGACCTCTTGGGCACAGCCATCAGCAGTGTGTCCGTTTGCGGAGAGAGTGTCGACCTTGTAGAGAGGTTTACTTACCTTGGCAGTGACATTCATGTCTCTGGTGACTCTTCCTATGAAGTCAGTAGACTGACTGGGAGAGCATGGGGGGTCATGGGTCTCTGGAAAGGAGTGTGTGGTGCTCCCGATATCTATGCAAAAGGACGACAATCCAAGTCTTTTGAGTCCTGGTGCTTCCTGTCTTGCTATATGGCTGCGAGACATGGACGCTATCCAGTGACCTAAGATGAAGGCTGGACTCCTTTGGTACTGGTCTCTCCAGAAAATCCTTGGGTACCGTTGGTTTGACTGTGTCGAATGTGTGGTCACTCATGGAGTTCCGAATGAGGCACATTACCTGCATTGTGAGGGAGTCGTCAGTTACGGCACTATGGCCATGTGGAGCATTTCACAGAGGGTGATCCAACTTGTAGGATCCTCACTGTTGGGGACCCAAGTGGCTGGACCAGGCCAAGGGGTCACCCACGCAACACCCGGCTGCGGCAGATAGAGGGTAATTTCCAGAGGGTGGGACTGGACCACGTGTCTGCCTGGGGGTTGCCAACCGGGATCCAGAGTTGTTTTGTCGTGTGGAGGGCGCAGCAACGCACCGTACCAGTGCATGCTCCCCAACTTCACTTGAATGCAGACAAGGCACCAAAAGCTGCGGGGCTGAAAACCATGGGAAGAGTATGACAGGCAGGCATTTTCAAGTCTCATCTGCACTGCTACATACTGTATTTGACATCCCATGTCAAATATGGTAAATTTGAACAAATTTACAAAAGACTCACATTTGACACATTAAAATTTCAAATTACAAAAAAAGTACACAAATTCCAACGATATTAAGATGCCAGAAAAAAATTGCTTTTTTTCAGCTTTTCAAGGTATTTTAATTGTGACAAAATAAGCACTTTCTTGCTTTAACAAATTAGAATAAGTATGCATAGCATAACATTTGGGTGCAACTTAATTTTTGAGTTGAAAGTTGGAGCATTTTCTTGAGCGAGAGGGAGAGAAAAGCTTGCTCAAGAATGGGTGTGGTGTAGTGGTTGTACAGACTGAGTTAAGAGTGCTCAAACTTCATATCAAACTCCACTTTGCTGATATACATTACAGTAGTTTTGCAGGTTGTGAAAGAAATCTTGCTGCACAGATTTCAGGAATGTTTGCACTTAATGGAGATCGTGCTCACACTACCCATATCAGCTATGCAGTATGAATTAGGCTTTTCTGCATTTATAAAAAAATAAAAATAAAATAAAAAATTTCAAAAATTCAAAACTGAGCGCACACGAGATCTAGAAAATGCCAGCCTACTTAGGTTCCAAAGATTAATAGCTGCTAATAAGAGGTTCAGTCTCAGTTTTTAAATCCAGGCTGAAGATTGATCACTTTATTCTAGCATACCCCGACTAGAGCAGGTGATTAGCTGTGTATTCTTCATTTCTGTTAGTTACTTGTACAAATACATAAATTAATACAATATTTTTAAACTGTTACTAACCCTCCTCTGTTTGGTTTCTTTTGTCTGTATCTGGATGTGCCACTGCTTTATTGCCAGGCTGCTGTCCTGCATATGAAAAACTCATTTTGAATAAAGTAGTGTTGGGATCATGAAATGGAAAGATTCTCTAAGGGCCAGCACAGACTTCACTATAGAATACCAAGGAACAGGTAGGCAGCCAGTTGGCCAAGGTCTCCAGATCTGTAACTCTGTTAATAATTAAGAGTTCTGTATTTAGTAATTAGTAAAATATATGCTTTTGACCGAGATGTTCACAGCACTCTGTTTGCTCTCAGTGAAGAGCATCACACAAAAAGTTGTATTGTAAAAGAGCCAAGTTATCTATGCACACAGAAGATATAGTAAATCTTTTATGGTGATAAAAACTATTTTGTTTCTGTAATTAGGCAACTAAAAAAAGTAATCTGGCTCCTAAATGTTTCATTTTAAGAGCCAGTGGTTCACAAGTAATTTGTTTTAGTCTGGAGCCCTTATATGGAGAGTTTAGCCACAACCGCTGGCCTGACTCCCTGACCCTAGACAGGCTAAGGTTATGAAAATGAAAACTGGAGAAAAAAAAAAATCACCAGAAAAGTCATGTAATGTGACATGAGCTTGACAGATAGATGTAATTATGAGACAGAAAACGTTAAATATTTTTAAAAAATACCCTTAGCTTTACTGAAATGTACGAAGCTATGCATGTTTTACAATGCTCTGGAGAATTATATATTACTGATTAAACTTATTAAATGTTTTAGCACACTATCCATTGAAAATGGCACAATTTTACTAAAATTGTTAAATGACAAGTCTTCTAAAATAAGGCAAAAATTGTTATTCTTTTGAAAACTGCATAAAACCAACCTTTCCATAGGGCGTTTCAACATATTTCTCACTTCTTCCTTCTAAAATGTCAGGATCATCAAGGCCTGAACCTCCAATAATTCCAATCTGGGAAAATAAATAATTAAAAGAAAAAGTATAAACTAGAAATTTGCAAGCATTTTTTTTAAATCATAAAGTGCTATAAAACACATTGATATTATCAAGCTAAAATACAACAGTGAAGATTAACTGCAGTTCTGTCCATCTCCAATATCACTACCATGACAAGAGCCTACAATGGCTGGATAGGTTACAGTGTAAGAACAGGTTTAAAGCTTACACTCATTTTCTATTTGATTTGCTAATCTAATTTTCTACAAATCTTCGCACTAAGAGGAAATATACATACCTAGATGAAAAAATGTAGAATTAGTGAGAAATCCAATTAAAGAAAATCTGGATTCAAGGAAATTGAGCTAATTCCATTCCAAAATCCTGGATTAAGCCAAACCTGCATTTATTGAACTGATGAAACTAGAATTATGTGATCCGTAAGACCAAAGTTGAAGACTCGCTAATCCTGCTTTTTGAAATGGGCTAAGGATTTCCTTTTCCAGAAAGAAAGATTTAACAAAATCCAACTCAGTCACCATAGCAATCGATACTCTGAAACTATTATGCAAAAGAGCAGGATTAATGTGAAAGATTAATGCTTTTCAACCTTGATAATTAAGGAGCAAAGCATCCAATCATAGAATGAAGGTCTGTAAATGTCACGTCAGATGTGCTGAAAACAATTGCTCTATTAAAGAAGCCAAAAAAAAAAAAAAATTGAAAAATGTTACGTCCCTTCCTGAATCAACCACTTAGAAGCACAACATCTTCACCAAATACCATTCCAACGTTCTAGTATTCCCAGAGAAGTGTCTGCATGAATGATACTATTTGCATCCAAGGTTTTAATACAGGGGTGCCTAATACGTCGATCACGATTGACCGGTAGATCGGAAAGGTAGTGCAGGTAGATAGAGTTGCATTCAAAAAAAAATTATTTTTTTTTTATTTATTAAACTTTAGGTCTATCATATATCCTCCCTATGGCATTTGCCAATTGATTGACATACAGGGCGGCCAGTCTGAGATATCTTTTCTTCTAACACACTGGTCATCCCGCACGCACGATCAAACACGCGAGCTACTGCAAAACTCCGGCTGTGATCTAGTTAGCCTTCAAATTTATAAATCGACTAAAGAAGGGATTTAAAAAAAAAAAAAAAAATTTGTTTGGGGAGGGTATGGGCTGGATGTGGAATTGGAAGAGGATTTTTTTTTCTCACAATGTCACAATCTAAGTGCTTATGTCTGATCTGTCAATCTATCATTGCTATTCCAAAGAAGGAAGATGTGGAAAGGTACTTTTGAACTGTTCATAAAAACTACGAAACTGACTTCCTTCTGAAAAGCAATCGGAGAAAGAGAAAGGAGAGGGAACTAAAATCGCAGTTAATTGGACAGCCGTCATTTTTTACTCGGCTGAATTCAAAAGCAAAGGCAGACACACTGAAACATCGTTCCGGGTGAGTCACTCGATCATTAAGCATAAGCAGTCCTTCTGAGATGGAGAGATAAGAGGCCTTCGTTGAGACAGATGGCTAGGGAGAAATTCCTGCTGAGATTTCAAGACCCCTGGCCGGAGAAAAAGGAGTTTCTCCTTGTAATTAAACATGCAGAATACAAGCAACTTAATAATGATCAATGGCCGCTAGACTTGGCATTTTTTTTCCCCAATCTGACCAACATGTTGAATTGTGACTCCGTGAGAACCGTAACTACAAAGAGGACTATTTCATTTATGTTAAGTAGAATGCCCAGAGGGGACTGGGTGGTCTCGTGGCCTGGAACCCCTACAGATTTTTTTTTTCTCCAGCTTTCTGGAGTTTTCTTTTTTGTTTTTTCTGTCCACCCTGGCCATCGGACCTTACGCCTTTTCTATGTTAACTAATGTTGCCTTATTTTAATTTCTTATTTTGTCTTTTTTTCTTTTCTTCATTATGTAAAGCACTTTGAGCTACTTTTTGTATGAAAATGTGCTATATAAATAATTAAGCTCATTCAACAACAACAACATTTAACAGCTGCAAGGAAAAGAGAACTCCATGCTCAATAGGATTCACTCAGTTAATGCTTTCAAACGAAAAATGCAACATCTGTCCTCAAAGCTGCAGCATCTTGATTTGGGGAACATCCAAAACCTCGTTTCAGAGCTGGTGACGCAATGGAAGGCATGTGCGCAATTTGACAGCATACGCTACACAGAACAGATTGAAAATTGCCTGTCAGACTTTGACAGACGGTTTCAAGACTCAGCATTACTTGAGCCAAATCGCTACATTTAAGTGCTATCCATTTAGGGAAGATGTTGAGGGTGAAACACCTGCATCGAAAATTGCAACACTTTTTCACCTAAAACTCCTCTAGAGTGGAGGATGAAATTTTGACACTACAGGATGACATTCAGCTGAAGTATGGGGCGCATGGACAGTTTTGGAACTTACTCACAGAGGAAAAGTACCCAAACATGAGGAAATGTGCTACCTCCTTGACTGCATTGTTCAGATCTACTTATTTATGCGAGTCAGCCTTTTCCCACATGAAGATTATTAAATCCAAATACTGTAGTGACCATAAATGTATTGAATTGTTATTGTGCCATAAAGGTTATTCAGTTATGCAAGGTAAGACAACATATTTTACGAATAAAGTATACTCAGTATATATCAATTATATAAATATACCGCCCTGGTGGCTATGGGGACCACGGGTACAGAGCTTTGAAGCTCAACCCTGTAGGGGACCCGTAGTCACCACCAGGGGGCGCCCCAATGCCTTGGGAGCCCTGGACCTCAGCACTTCCGCCACACCCAGAAGTCGGAGACACCCGGAGTGTTTCCAGGTATGCAGCCAGTGTGGCGGAAGTGCCGGCAGAAGATTGTCGGGAGTCACCTGGAGCACATCCGGGCAACTATAAAAGGGGTGCCTCCCTCCATTTAGGGTCTGGAGTTGGAAGGATGAGAAGACAAGGTCTTGGAGAGGTAAGGAGGCAGCCTGAAGAGAGTGAGGCATTTGATGGTTGGCCTGGACTAGGGAATCCATTCCTGGATGGGTTTGTCCATTCCCGGGAATCCTGCATGTCTTTCCCGGGAATCCCGGGAATGACACAGTGCACAGGCATCTCACATGTGAATGGTTTTAGAATGAGTGACACTTATTTTTAATAAAACTACTGCAATATGTTGACACCAATAAAAGACTAACCTTAACTACAAGCAGTTCATGCTGTCATAGAAGTACATGTATCTAGTTAGTTGCAGTAAGAAGAGCGTAGAAAGCACAACGTGTCGAGCGTGCGGTCGTCCAGGCAAGAGCGCACCTTTGTGCAGATGGCACAGTCATCAGATACTGATACACTTGTTCTAAACAACGCCCGTGCTTGCTGTTGCTCTGAAACACCGCCATTTCAGCTTTTACTGATGCATCCAGTTTCTTATCATTCTGTGATGGTAAGTTTCTTAGCACAGATAATGCGGATGCAACAGACTGACACATTGCAATTTCAAGTTGCTGTTCAAAGTGGTCAACAGCACAGACGTCAATGAACTCTGCTCCATCCCAGCATTCGTAAGCTGCAGAGTACAGACTCCTCCCAGTCCACTGTGCTCAGTCAGCCGGGAGACTGACTGCTGCTGGTCTGTTGTTGACCGAATTAAATCAGCAACACACTACACTGTGGGCCAAAAAACCGTGCCACTTAATTATTTTCAACTATAACTTATTTCTTGATCGATTTTTACACGCTATATAGGTGCTGGTCATAAAATTAGAATATCATGACAAAGTTGATTTATTTCAGTAATTCCATTCAAAAAGTGAAACTTGTATATTAGATTCATTCATTACACACAGACTGATGTATTTCAAATGTTTATTTCTTTTAATGTTGATGATTATAACTGACAACTAATGAAAGTCCCAAATTCAGTATCTCGGAAAATTAGAACATTGTGAAAAGGTTCACTATTGAAGACACCTGGTGCCATACTCTAATCAGCTAATTAACTCAAAACACCTGCAAAAGCCTTTAAATGGTCTCTCAGTCTAGTTCTGTAGGCTACACAATCATGGGGAAGACTGCTGACTTGACAGTTGTCCAAAAGACGACCATTGACACATTGCACAAGGAGGGCAAGACACAAAAGGTCATTGCTAAAGAGGCTGGCTGTTCACAGAGCTCTGTGTCCAAGCACATTAATAGAGAGGCGAAGGGAAGGGATGTGGTAGAAAAAAGTGCACAAGCAATAGGGATAACCGCACCCTAGAGAGGATTGTGAAACAAAACCCATTCAAAAATGTGGGGGAGATTCACAAAGAATGGACTGCAACTGGAGTCAGTGCTTCAAGAACCACCATGCACAGACGTATGCAAGACATGGGTTTCAGCTGTCGCATTCCTTGTGTCAAGCCACTCTTGAACAAGAGACAGCGTCAGAAGCGTCTTGCCTGGGTAAAGACAAAAAAGGACTGGACTGCTGCTTTCTGATGAAAGTAAATTTAGCATTTCCTTTGGAAATCAAGGTCCCAGAGTCTGGAGGAAGAGAGGAAAGGCACAGAATCCACGTTGCGTGAGGTCCAGTGTAAAGTTTCCACAGTCAGTGATGGTTTGGGGTGCCATGTCATCTGCTGGTGTTGGTTCATTGTGTTTTCTGAGGTCCAAGGTCAACGCAGCCGTCTACCAGGAAGTTTTAGAGCACTTCATGCTTCCTGCTGCTGACGAATTTTATGGAGATGCAGATTTCATTTTCCAAACAAGACCTGGCACCTGCACACAGTGCCAAAGCTACCAGTACCTGGTTTAAGGACCATGGTATCCCTGTTCTTGATTGGCCAGCAAACTCGCCTGACCTTAACCCCATAGAAAATCTATGGGGTATTGTGAAGAGGAAGATGCAATACGCCAGACCCAACAATTCAGAAGAGCTGAAGGCCACTATCAGAGCAACATGGGCTGTCATAACACCTGAGCAGTGCCACAGACTGATCGACTCCATGCTACGCCGCATTGCTGCAGTAATCCAGGCCAAAGGAGCCCCAACTAAATATTGAGTGCTGTACATGCTCATACTTTTCATGTTCATACCTTTCAGTTGGGCAACATTTCTAAAAATCCTTTCTTTGCATTGGTCTTAATTGATATTCTAATTTTCCGAGATACTGAATTTGGGACTTTCATTAGTTGTCAGTTATAATCATCAACATTAAATGAAATAAACATTTGAAATACATGAGTCTGTGTGTAATGAATGAATCTAATATACAAGTTTCACTTTTTGAATGGAATTACCGAAATAAATTAACTTTGTCATGATATTCTAATTTTATGACCAGCACCTGTATATGCAAGCTTGGCCGTTCCCGTTTTCCTGGGAATTACTACAGTTTTATTCCCAGGAATGCGGGAATGAAAAATGTCCGGGAATGGATTTCCTAGCCTGGACTATTGGGGACTTTGGGGTTGCGTGCACTTATTGTAAATATGAGTAGTGTAAATAAACGTGTGTTGGGTGACTTCAACGTGTCCAGGTCATCTTCCACTATTTTATTATATTATATTATATATAATATAATATATAATATATATAAAATCATTTTTAATGTAGGTAGATCATTTCGATCCGGTCATTTTAAAAGTAGCTCGCAAGACGAAAGTGTGGGCACCCCTGTTTTAATATACCTGAACACAGTTTCAAAACACGATACAGTCCATGTCATGGCTTTGAGTAGTTTTTTTTTTTTTTTTTTTTTTTAAAAAGGGTAGTTTTTCTTACAAAATTCAATATGGCACACATCAACAATGTTGTGTGAAAAAAAGTGTGCTTAACTTTTAAGAAATGCCTGCACATGCGCGCACACACACACACGCTGCCTTTCTGAAACAAAAATAATTACCATTAAAGAGGAATTCCAAAGAGTCAAAGGCAGGGCAATCAAATTTAAACTGCAACATTTCTGAGCAATAACTGGTAACACACTCACTTATGGAACAAGCTGCCCACCTTCATCTGTTCTGTGAAGTCCCTCGCCTTTTAAAGAAACATCTCTGAAGACCCTCATCTTCAGAGAATACCCATACAAACTTATTAATGCAGTTTTGATTTGGGGTCCTGTAATGGGATAAGGCAACAATATTACTTCTACATTGTATGGTACTTTATTTAACTGATAGTTTTTATGAACTACGCACACGTATCTATATCAAACAGTACAAGCATCAATGTGTCCTCTTATCCGTTCTTAAAATTATGGGATGCCACACACAAGTACTATGCAAATATTGAGTCCAAATACCTGGGCTCTCCGGTTTCAACAGGGTAAGTTACCATTCAAAAAGTGAGCACCTTTGAGTCTTCCAAGACTCATAGATGAAAGTAATTAAGCTTTGCTTTCGTTTGTAATGTAATCCTCAGACAATGTACAGTTTAATGAAGTTAGGATAATCTCTTGCAGTAAGGACTTGGAACAACTCTACAGTATGTATTAGGGCTACAATGATCAGTCGACGTAAATAGATGACGTCGACTACAAAAAATTGTCGATGCGGATTTTTTATTGTTGATGAGTCATAAACAGAACCTTCAATAGAGGCTCCAGTCAAAGAACCACATTGGCTTTTGTAACTGCAATGCACTACATGAACGTCGGGGGGGCAGTATTGTTTGCTATTGTTTGTCAAGACAGCAAACAGTCCTAGCAACAAAGAATGTCTGAGGAGAAGAATTCTGAGGAAAATAAACGTGGTTGCAATGGTGAGTCGGATAGAGAAGGGGGAAGGAGATGGAAAAAAATTGAGACAAACTTTCTAAAGTGTGGGAGCACTTCACCGAAAAAGGAAAAAAAGTTGAATGCAGCTTTTTCACAACAGCACCACTGCAATGCATAAGCATCTGAAGCACAAGCATCCTGGAACTGTGATGCCGCCGTCTCTTGAGAAGTTATGCTGCCGCTGTTAGTTAGGGTCAGATCAGGAGGGGAGGGAGAGCTTGAACGAGACTGAGAAAATAAAAGTGAAAAATGCCAACTTTTACAAGTAACAAATTTACACTCGATCTGATAGTTTTAAAATAATATTGCATTAGTGCGATGTTTTCCGATGGGTACGATTCAGGTCATACAATGATTTCTTCAAAATGTCACATAAAATTTGTCTCTCTTCTCTTTCTTTCCTCTGAATGTCCTGGAGTCCTGTGCAGACTGGGCAAAGGCAGAAATGCGGTCACTGATTACAACCGCAAGAAGGTACACGAATGAATATGAATAATGTTGCATCCATGCCACAATGTTTTCCGAAATGTACTATAAGTTCATAAAATGAATAATTCCAAATATCATATATACCTATGTCTGTTTTTTTTGTCAGTGTGACTTTGACATCACGGGCCATAAGGTGCATGTATTGAAAAAATTGAATAAACAAAATTAGTGACAATGAGATATGAATAAGGCAGATTCATTTGTGTGTCAGCTTTTATCCATTCAGATCAGAGAATTTCCAGTTCCATTGTCTCAAAACACCACTCACATCTACAGTTATTCCCAGTTTCAAATAAAAAGTAACAGCGTCAGATCCCTGGGGGGGGGCGGTAGTATATATCGTGATCGTGACAGAGAATAAAAGTAGAAAAAAAAAAAAAGGCAACTTTTACAAGTACTATACATTTACACTGACTGTTACCGACACAAATCAAATGTATGGGTTTATTGTATAATATTAACAAGAGCAACTCACTACTCAAAACGGTAAATATACGAGGCAGTCAGGATCGAACCAGGAGACTCTTGATTATAAGTCAGCAATTCGTACCGCTTCGCCACGGAAGCTATTGTATCATCCTTGAACCTTTTGTGAAAGTGCTTATTTGATCTTTGCACATTATATAGTCTGTCTACATTTTATTACTAAAATATGAAAAATGTTTGTTTTAACAATGTATTTTTTGGTTAAGTTAAATGCACTTTGTTTAAAGACTACGTGCACTTTAGTTTGTATTGTTTAATGTATTTATTGTGATGTCACACTAATATTAAAAACATCTGATTTTAAAATTCATATGTTTCACTGGTTATTTTAATTTGATTATTATTAATTTTAAATTGTGTTAATACAGAGACATTCACAGGTGGACAGACGTGAGCAGATGAGGTAAGACATGCACTGGAGCCCAGAACAGGATGTGCAACCACAGGTCGCAGGCTTCAAAATAGTCGGGCATGAAATAATCGTGACTGTTGTGATGTGAGATTTTGCATATAACTTGATAAATATTTTGTATGTCTATTTGTAAATTTAGGCAAATCAATGTAATTTAGTGTTACTTTGGTGAGAGGCATTCGTGTTTGCCCCCCCTTTATGACCGAGTCTCTTTGAATTTTACAACAGAGTTGGGGGAAGGACACTAGTGGACACTAATGAACTGAAAGGCACACTCAGACACAGACCAAGCCAGTTTGTAAACTTAAAGTACACCTCTGTTATACCGTTATCGTACATTTTATCTTTAGATAGTATCAATTCTCTTTATTTTGACATTGATACGTGTCTGCAGATGGGTAGGCTGACAAGTCCCAGAGGGAAATTTGTTTGTAGCAGGAAGGTACAAAACAAAGTACACATGCAAGTAAGCCAGGACACATCTGACAACCAATGTTATAACCGATTCAAGATTAGTACAAAGAAGAACAATTCCATTTAACATTATACAAATTCAGAAGTTAGCAGGACCTCTGCGTGTAACAGAATTCAAAATGCTTATAGCTATAAAAAATAAAAAAAGTTTAAGTCTGCTGCTTTCTACTCTTGATAGCCTAAACTTGCAGCCGGATAGAAAAAGCTAAAATTTAGGTAAAAGATGACTATTGTCTGACAGAATTGAACTGGCCTTCTTTCTAACGTGTTTGTGAAACAGCTCAAGTGTGCTGCAAACCAATAATTTTTGAATATAAAACTTATAAAAGCAAATGTAACAACAAAATTAACAAAACACTACCAAAAAAAATGTCAATTTGTCCACCAAACTGGAATTTACTATGAAGGAATCGCTATGTCTGCCCCTTCTTACAAATTTCTTCTTTGTCAAGATCAACGTTTAGCCTGTTATCAATGATTGTCCCTGGATACTTGTAGTGCTCCATCATGTCCACAGTCTCCCTTTAAAATGTTGAGGGAGTTGAAGGAGGGAGCACCTAAAATCTACAGCCATATCCTTTGTCTTAGATATTTATTTGTAGTAATAGGGTGTTTGTCTGAAGAAGGGGCTTGAGCTGCCTTGAAAGCTTGCATACTGTAATCTGTGCCGTTAGCCAATAAAAGGTGTCATTTTGCTTAACTTCTCATTGCAGACAGTTGTAAAAAGAAACAATCACACCATCTGACAAACTCATCACCCCTAGAGTAGGTCCATGACTGTCCTCCATTTTGTAGAAGACTCAAAATTAGCGCTTTTATGCATACATAAGTAATCCGATTATTGACAAACCATATTTCTAAAATGCCATGCAAACCCTTATTTAAATTAAGGAAAATCGGGTTATTAGCCTATGAGAAACCTGGTTAACCGAAGTAGATTTTTCTGTGAATAATCCAGTTATGTAGCCATGTACACCCATAACCTGGTTACAGTTACAAATTTAGTAGTCTGTGCATGTCCATTTTACTCTGTTAGCCTACACATGCATTTGCTTTGCACATGCTTTCAGCAGCCACAAAATAAATATCGAAAAAGCAAAATGTTCAGGAGATCACATTATTCCTTCTTCTGGTTGAAGGAATCCGTCTTAATATTTTGAAAATCTCTAAATGTATGTTAATGAGCTGAATGCACGGTGCTAACCTCAGCATCACATTCTCGAGATCAGTAGGGTAACATGTTAAAAGTTAACGTGCATTACATAGTCTGAATACTTTTTAAAGTAATGAGAAAGCTAACACGATGCTTATCTTACAGAAGTAAACAACCTGCATTATTATATTATTCCAGAAGAACACGTACCTAGGGCGTCATGTATAACACCATGCGTAGAATTCACACTATGGTGTATGGACTAAAACAGAAATGTGCGTACAAACAAAAAAATTCAGACGCATTAATCTGTGCATATGCCAACTTCAACATTCTTGTGTTACATAAATCCCTGTCAGCGTGAAACTAACACACGTGCACACACCTGCCGCCCAGCTCCTCCCAGAATTATGCCTCTTTGAATATGCAAATCAATATAAATAGCTTGTTAAGTTCAGCGTTCTGTGAAAAGACAATGGCAAAAGCACAGGAGGGAGAGGAGAGAAAAAAAAAAAAAAAAAAAAGAATTTCAGAGAATACCAAGTGAAGGCAAGGAAAAACAAAATATTATTTGTTGGTTTAAGCAGTGGTATACAGTAATCCCTCCTCCATCGCGGGGGTTGCGTTCCAGAGCCACCCGCGAAATAAGAAAATCCGCGAAGTAGAAACCATATGTTTATATGGTTATTTTTATATTGTCATGCTTGGGTCACAGATTTGCACAGAAACACAGGAGGTTGTAGAGAGACAGGAACGTTATTCAAACACTGCAAACAAACATTTGTCTCTTTTTCAAAAGTTTAAACTGTGCTCCATGACAAGACAGAGATGACAGTTCCGTCTCACAATTAAAAGAATGCAAACATATCTTCCTCTTCAAAGGAGTCAGGAGCAGAGACTGTCATAAAGGCAGAGGAAAATCAATAGGGCTGTTTGGCTTTTAAGTATGCGAAGCACCGCAGCACAAAGCTGTTGAAGGCGGCAGCTCACACCCCCTCCGTCAAGAGCACAGAAAGAGAGAGAGAGAGAGAGAGAAAAACAAGCAAGCAAAAATCAATACGTGCCCTTCGAGCTTTTAAGTATGCGAAGCACGGTGCAGCATGTCGTTTCAGGAAGCAGCTGCACAAAAGATAGCAACGTGAAGATAATCTTTCAGCATTTTTAGACTAGCGTCCGTATCGTCTAGGTTTGCGAACAGCCCCCCTGCTCAATCCCCCTACGTCAGGATCAGAGAAAGTCAGCGCAAGAGAAAGAGAAATGTAAGCTGGGTAGCTTCTCAGCCATCTGCCAATAGCGTCCCTTGTATGAAATCAACTGGGCAAACCAACTGAGGAAGCATGTACCAGAAATTAAAAGACCCATTGTCCGCAGAAACCCGCGAAGCAGCAAAAAATCCGCGATATATATTTAAATATGCTTACATATAAAATCCGTGATGGAGTGAAGCCGCGAAAGGCGAAGCGCGATATAGCGAGGGATTACTGTATAAGTAGAAAATGCATCCAAATACATCATTGGATGGAGCTTTGATGCATACAAGTGTGCAGTCTATTGCACCAATGACCCTGGTTAGGTTGGCCAGCTCGTACAAAACCCTTGACTAACTTCCACTTGCCTTTCCCCACCATAAGAACTGAATATAATCCCACATTAGTGTTAATATGCCATTAAGTACTCCAGGTAGTATGCGGCTCATAGATGGCTAAGAAATCCCAGACCTGTCTGCAATCTCCCACGGAAATGACCCCATAGACAAAAAGCCAAGTGTCACTAGGACATGCAGATATACCGGTATGGCATGGCTTCTTATTGTTGCTCTTTGCAGAATAGGTTCCATAAGAGTGCATAAATGTACCAGAATGGGTCTGGGGAGTCTAAAACTAAATCAACCATTCATCACTCTCTGCCAACACATCAGCACGATCCTGGAATCTGCACTCCCTCCTCAGTTCACCCTGTGGAAAAAAACATGCAGTAGGGCGAGATCAGCCACTGCTGCGTTACATCAAATCAGGTTCAAATCTATTCCCTTTTATAGGAAAATACACTCAATTAGGTACATACCTCCGTGTTGAGTTTACTAAGAAGAGAAAACAACTGCTGTTCAAAAATCATCCGATTTTTAGCTAATTTGACATTTTGTAGAAGGATGTGACATCTTGTAATTTATAATTTGCATATTTATACAGGATTCATTGATAGTGTGTTTAGTGCAAATGGCATTTATATCCATCCATCCATCCATCCATTTTCCAACCCGCTGAATCCGAACACAGGGTCACGGGGGTCTGCTGGAGCCAATCCCAGCCCACACAGGGCACAAGGCAGGAACCAATCCCGGACAGGGTGCCAACCCAGGCATTTATATCAAACTTAATATATATATACACACACACACACACACACATTTTATTTATATATATTATATTTATTATATATATATCCTCTTTAATAAAATCCCTTTGTGTGTCCAGGTGTCCGTGTGTGTGTGTGTGTGTGTGTCTTCTGGTGAAGTGCGCACGCGCGGGGCACGGTGCGATGTGCGATATTACTGTCAGAGAAAGTTAGAGGCGTTTTACAGAAATACAAACCAGTATTACTGCGAGAGGAAATTAAAAGGTACACAATACAGTGACGCATATTACAGCCACATACAAGCCAGTATTACTGTCAGAGGAGATTAAAGGCATATTACCGACGCGCACGCCTGTATTACCGCCAGAGAAAATTAAAGGTATATTACGGACGTACAAGACAGTATTACTGTCACAGAAGATTAAAGACACACAATACACGGCGGCAGCCCACGAAGAACGGTCAGCTCAGCAAGTAAACATCAACAAAAGAAGGCTGAAAGAAAGAAAAATATGACCAACAAAAAGAATGAGGTCAAAGACCCTTGCCATTTAATATAGACTGTTCCTGCTAATGTTTATGCACTACTGTTCTAGCGCACGTTATTGTAACGGGCTAAATGACTAGTATATGGATGGATGGAAAATGGATGGATGGATGGACCCATTTTCTTTAATCAAACATATTCTGACGCACTTAAATTGCATTTAATGCAATTGTCAGAGATCTTTCACATACTCCATAGCACACTCAAAGTCATAACTGTCTTTAACACAAATTCTTTTCAAAGCTTTATTATTTTCTGGTATTCACTATTTAAAGCATTTACACACTCTTTGCTGCTCAGGCTTACATTACTTTCCCTTACTTCACTGCATGTTAACATTGTCTACTTACACACTGTTTATTTATTTCCAAACGTACGAAAAGAAACAAAGTTGGTCTCATCAGTTATGGGAGATGGACGTCTGAAGCAAAACTCTGTTAGCAGCAGTGTTAATTTTTCTATTATTTTTAATCATCCCGAGGTATCCTGTATTTCCCGAACTCAAGGAGGTACTATTACAGTATATGCAAGCATATACACTGCCTGGCCAAAAAAAAAAAGTCGCCACCAAAAAAAAAAAAAGGGTCACACACTCTAATATTTCGTTGGACCACCTTTAGCTTTGATTACGGCACACATTCGCTGTGGCATTGTTTCAATAAGCTTCTGCAATGTCACAAGATTTAGTTCCATCCAGTGTTGCATTAATTTTTCACCATTTTTTTGCATTGATGATGGTGCACTAGGCATGATGGGTGCATCACTTCATCTGCTTCTCTTCTTACCCTGATGTGCCTATCACTCTGGAACAGGGTAAATCTGGACTCATCAGACCACATGACCTTCTTCCATTGCTCCAGAGTCCAATCTTTATGCTCCCTAGCAAATTGAAGCCTTTTTTTCCGGTTTGCCTCACTGATTAGTGGCTTTCTTACGGCTACACAGCTGTTCAGTCCCAATCCCTTGAGTTCCCTTCGCACTGTGCGTGTGGAAATGCTCTTACTTTCACTATTAAACAATAGACCCGAGTTCTACTTTTGTTTTTCTTCGATTTGATTTCACCAAACGTTTAACACTAGAATTACCAGAGCCTACGAAAAAACTCGTAAATCCGTCCCACCTTAAATCGCGTCTTAAATCCGTTTGCACCTCTCCGCCAGAGTCCTTTGTCATCTAAATGTGCTGATAAACCAAAGCTACTAGCAGCCAGCTATTCCATCCCCCCACCGACTTAGAATGAACTTCTCTCCTAGCTCAAGCCTTGCCTTGATTTGATTACCTGGGATTGAAGTGGAGTTTTACAGTGGAAATAATTCTAGCGTTATTTGGAATACACGCATTTCATGTGTGTTCCATTTCTATAGTAGGCTGTGCAAACACATTTTTAAAACAGAAACGTTTTTCATATTCTAATAGTAAATGACAAAATGTAGGCATAAACTATATAACGTATGAAGCCTGAAGTCCATATATCAAAGAAACACTTTCACAAAAGGTACAAATAAGAGAACACGTGCGCTTTCATTCAAAAAAAAAAAAAAAAAAAAAAAAAGCCGCTTTAGCATGCCACATTGACACACTTATTACAACCGCCGCGGTGGCGTAATGGTATCAGCTCCTGACTGGGGATCAGAGGGTGGCGAGTTCGATCCCGCACGGCTCCACTTCGAGAAATTAACTGCATTTATTCTTACAATTTTAGAATAACAACATAAATTTGATTTCAGTCTGTAACAGCCGGTGTAACTTATGATACTGGTAAAGGTTAGCTTTTTTTTTTTTTTTTTTTAATTCACTTTTCATTCTCGCAGTTGCATTCAGAATCAATCCATACAACCCCATCTGACAGCTGGTTTCACATAAATAAAAGTGCACTTTTATTCAAGACTATAACCGAAGAATAAAGAAAGCAAGTTACAGTTGGTGGTTGATACGACAGCTTGCGTGGTGCAATGTTAAGAACTGCTGATTTCCGATCCGTGCTATATAAAATCATCACATTCAAATATTAACAGTTCCCACACACCCAAGGTCCGCCATTCCTACATTTACGACATGTGTACTTGTTGCAGTGTACACACCTCTCTGTGCTATGGTTCCTATTACAGTGAATGAGCACCTGACACTGTACTTTCTTCCCTGGGAGAAGCTGAACAAACTTCCGTTCTAAGACCTCAGCTTCCCCCAGGGAAGAAAGTACAGTGTCAGGTGCTCATTCACTGTAATAGGAACCATAGCACAGAGAGGTGTGTACACTGCAACAAGTACACATGTCGTAAATGTAGGAATGGCGGACCTTGGGTGTGTGGGAACTGTTAATATTTGAATGTGATGATTTTATATAGCACGGATCGGAAATCAGCAGTTCTTAACATTGCACCACGCAAGCTGTCGTATCAACCACCAACTGTAACTTGCTTTCTTTATTCTTCGGTTATAGTCTTGAATAAAAGTGCACTTTTATTTATGTGAAACCAGCTGTCAGATGGGGTTGTATGGATTGATTCTGAATGCAACTGCGAGAATGAAAAGTGAATTAAAAAAAAAAAAAAAAAAAGCTAACCTTTACCAGTATCATAAGTTACACCGGCTGTTACAGACTGAAATCAAATTTATGTTGTTATTCTAAAATTGTAAGAATAAATGCAGTTAATTTCTCGAAGTGGAGCCGTGCGGGATCGAACTCGCCACCCTCTGATCCCCAGTCAGGAGCTGATACCATTACGCCACCGCGGCGGTTGTAATAAGTGTGTCAATGTGGCATGCTAAAGCGGCTTTTTTTTTTTTTTTTTTTTTTTTGAATGAAAGCGCACGTGTTCTCTTATTTGTACCTTTTGTGAAAGTGTTTCTTTGATATATGGACTTCAGGCTTCATACGTTATATAGTTTATGCCTACATTTTGTCATTTACTATTAGAATATGAAAAACGTTTCTGTTTTAAAAATGTGTTTGCACAGCCTACTATAGAAATGGAACACACATGAAATGCGTGTATTCCAAATAACGCTAGAATTATTTCCACTGTAAAACTCCACTTCAATCCCAGGTAATCAAATCAAGGCAAGGCTTGAGCTAGGAGAGAAGTTCATTCTAAGTCGGTGGGGGGATGGAATAGCTGGCTGCTAGTAGCTTTGGTTTATCAGCACATTTAGATGACAAAGGACTCTGGCGGAGAGGTGCAAACGGATTTAAGACGCGATTTAAGGTGGGACGGATTTACGAGTTTTTTCGTAGGCTCTGGTAATTCTAGTGTTAAGTGATCGCCGATCACGATCATTCAGGATTTTTTTCCGGCCACATTTCTTCCTCGAAGACGATGGGACCCCACTATCCTTCCAGTTTTTAATAATGCGTTGGACAGTTCTTAACCCAATTTTAGTAGTTTCTGCAATCTCCTTAGATGTTTTCTCTGCTTGATGCATGCCAATGATTTGACCCTTCTCAAACAGACTAACATCTTTTCCACGACCACGAGATGTGTCCTTTGACATGGTTGTTTAAGAAATGAGAAGCAACTCATTGCACCAGTTGGGGTTAAATAACTTGTTGCCAGCTGAAAGATAATCACCCATGCAGTAATTATCCAATAGGAGGCTCGTACCTATTTGCTTAGTTAAATCCAGGAGGCGACTTTTTTTTTTGGCCAGGCAGTGCATAAACATGAGTGGTAAGAGAGGGGCTCAGAAAGAAACGGAAAAGAAACTCAAAGCTACACCCAAACCTAGACAGGTGTCAAGTCCAAGTTTAACCTCAAGGTATGGCCTTACAGAGACCGACCGGGAGCAGATGGGCGTAAGTACAGATCTCCCGGGACCCCGGGCCATTTCATTGTCTCCAGAGGAGTGCGAAAGTGGGAGCCAATGTGCAAATGATGCAGGTCACAATAGCTCGTCCAATCCAGAAGATTCATTAAAACTGGAAATGGCCTTGCCTTCCGCATTTTCATCTATTCCTCGTGAGCCGGAAGCATCGGATGTAACAGGGCTTGTCACTTCACCTGCCGAGCACAAAGGCCTAAACGATCTGTCTGTACTGAAGGTAATGATCAGTGCAAAGGCCACGGCTCAAGACATAAAAGGAGCTCAAGAAAGATAGAAAGAAATAAATGGTATGCTCAAGACAAACGAGAAGCTGCAGCAGGATAACAAAGACCTGGAGAAAAGTGTATATAATCGCTTTGAGGCGGCCTTTAAAGATATGCTGGAAAAAATTGAGGAACACATTCAGGAAAATGCATCCAAGTTTGAGGAAAAATGGAGCACTTAGCGATCAGTTGTAAGATGTTCAGCAAACATTCATGACTCGAATTGAAACAGCTGAACATCTGGCATCTACTGCAGACGGGAAAGCAACTGCGCAAATTCCGAATGCAAAAAACTCGGGTACATATTTGCCGCACTGGAAGATGGATGCAGAAGGAATAATATTAGATTCGAAGGTCTCCCAGAGAATCGTGCATGTCCAAACCCAGTGAAATTCGTAGCCTAGCTCTAAAGTAGTTCTCTAAAGTACTCTATAAAGTATACTCTAAAGTAATTGAAGAGGACTATATATCTGACACTGCATACAGGGCTCAAATGACTCTAAACCTAGGAGTTTTATCGTGTACTTTGAGAAATAAGTTAAATTACATGTAATGTCTCTTCTCAGACAGAAACAAGAGATTATATTTGAAAATAACCACATTCGCATTTTCCCCGGATTTCTCACCCTCAACAGCTGCTAAGCGTGCAGCTTTTTACAACAACATTAAACAGTGCTTACAGAAAGCCGAGATCAGATACAGCCTCTTGTACCCTGCCAAACTGAAAGTGGATATTCAAAACAAGCATTACATCTTTACCACTACGGAGGAAGCAGAAAAAGAGTTAAGAAAGCTGATTCCGACACTTTTTTTTTTAAATATGATCGTGAGTCGCATCTTGTCATTACATGGCAACGAACATCTTCCTGGTTGCTTGATCTGCTTGCAATGATACTAGTACTAACACTATACAGCCCTTTTCCCTTCTCGGACACTTTGTAATTAAAGCATAAACAATTATATGCATATATGAATGTGTAATGTTGAAGAAATTATTTTTTTTTATATAAATAAACTCTTCTAAAGGAGACTGTTTAACATCATACCCTTGGTTTACTGTTATTATCATATTATGGTTTACTATGCTTATCCAGGGCCACTTTTTAACACCATTCCCTGGGCTTACTATCTCATGATTGCTGAAGATTAGATTTTAAGCTTATAGTAAAATGGACTGGACTGGCAATAAATTTCTCAATTTTATTCCTCATACGCCGCTGCTGAGGGGCTTGTTTTGTTTTGGACGTGCTCTATCTTTAGGTATGTCAGAGCACTGGGACTTTGGGAAGTGGGGTCCAGCCTCGTGGGGAGAAAAATATCTTTTTAATCCTTTTAATTATAAATGCCAACGTAACAATAGCCTTCAGGGCAGTAACTCCAGGGAAAATTGGAAATTAAGGTCAAAGCTGTCTTATTTTCAGTTAAGACTTAGAAATGACAATAAAAGCTCAAAAGCAATGTCTAAAAGACTGGACAATTAGCTTTGTGAGCTGGAATGTTAAAGGCCTGAATCAAGAATTAAAGAGAAAGAAAGTATTCTCTCACCCAAGAGCTCTAAACTCTAAAATAGTATTTTTACAGGAGACCCACTTATTAAGCAAGGATCAGTTTCAGCTACACAAAGACTGGACTAGCCAAATATTCCATTCCAGCTTTACAAAGAAAAACAAGAGGTGTGGGAATTCTTATACATAGAACAGTCTCGTCTGTAGTATCAGATGTAGTATCTGATCCTGAGGGGAGATATGATTGTCATAGGTAATTTACATAACTGTAAAGTGATTAATACATACAGTATTTATGCACCCAATGATGATGATAGGGAATTCATGCAAAATGTATTTTCATCCATTCGCAACGTGAACACTCATAAAATTATAATGGCTGGGGACTTTGTTTTAAATCCAGACCTAGATAGATGTCATTGCCCCTGTGGCAGGAGACCTAACACTGCAAAGACAATTACACAGTTTGTAACGGACTACAACTTACCAGACCACTGGCGATTTCTAAACCCACACTCAAGAGGATATTCCTTCTACTTACCAGGGCAATCTTAGCTACTCAAGAATTGATCATTTTTCGTACAGAACAACTACTTGCCTATGATTAAATCTTGCAAGTACGACACTAGTTATTTCTGACCATGCCCCACACACTCATCTCGCAGGTGGCGTCTAAATCCACTTTTAAGCAGACAAGAACTGTACAGAATTTTTATCTAAGCAAATCAATTATAAAAAAAGACCAATACACTCTCAGAGGTTTCTGCAGGAACACTCGGGAAACCCTGAAGGCCTTCTTAAGAGGACAGATTATCTCACATCTTTCCCACAAAAATAAATTGGAAACCAAGAAGGTATCAGAGCTAATCAACAAAATTACTAGAATAGATCAAGAACATGTTAGGTGTCCAAGTGAGACGCTTCATAGGAGAAGGCAGGCTCTGCATTCAGAGCTCATCCTCTTAACTAAAGAAACTGAACTCATACTTAAATCAAGACATTATTATGAACATGGAGAGAAAGCTAATAAGATCTTAGCTCAACAAATCCACAAACAAGGAGTTCACAATGCAATCCCAGCAATAAACAGCACAAATGGGGACAAAAATATGGACCATAAAAATATATGACACACATTTAGAGACTACTATAAATCTTTATTCTCTACCGAGATTAAAGACAAGATACAATCTAAGGCATATTTGGACGCATTACAGATACCATAAATAGATAGATACTCTTAGGACAGAGGAATTGTATAAACCTCTGGCACTATCAGAATTACTAGATGCTATAAACTCACTGCAGACTGGGAAAGCAGCAAGCCCTGATCTCTACCCTGCCGAATTTTATAAGAAATTCTCAACTCTGCTACCTCCCCTTCTGTTAGCAACATTTACAGAAGCTAGAGACAATCAAATTCTACCTCAAACTTTTCGTCAAGAATTAAATCACCGTCTTTCTTACAGAAAGCGCATGGCCAATGGGGTAAAACGTAAGGCTTGTAAACATACCTAAATTGATGAGTTTAATAGGCCAGTACAGATGAATGGAGAGGAAAAAGAAATGTGGAGATACTTGCTTCCTCGGTGCTTTAAGAGCTTATTCTAAAATTTTATTGATTATATCCTGCAAGGTTTTAAAAAAAATTCCGTACAGATTCTCTAACTGAATATTTGATTTTTTCCCCAATTTCAAATAGTATAAAACATTGGTTACCCAACCGACTTAAAAGAAGAGTTAGGATTTTTCCAGTTTAGCAAAATACGTCTGCATTCACTACACTTTTGGAACGCAATCACTGTTTGTCCTTCTCCAATTTAAATCCATTTGGAAGAACACCAAACACAGCTGTTAATAGGTTAGCAGGGATTGCAACACCAAAGCTGTCTGAGAGGCACTTAAAAATTTTGGTCCAAAATGATGTCAATTTGGCGCAGGCTCAAAACATGTGACCCAGTGAGGCTGAGACTTGATTGCAGCGTTTACAGGTTGGATCTTGCCATGGAAACATTTTGGACAGTTTTTGGCGAGACAGATGTGCTCGATATATAATTTTGAGTTGAATAATTGCATGCTTTGCGCATATGGAGCTCGAGTGAATTCTCTGCATTGCTACTTTCCACTCCCTTTCTGATATATTGATTAGGAGATCTTTGTCCCATTGTCCTCTCTGATCTTTGAAAGGGAGGGACTGTAAAATAATTTTATATATTGCAGAGATGGTGTCTAAGTCCTTGAAATTGAGCAATATCTTTTCCAGACTGGACGAGGGTGCAAGATGAGAAAAATCGGGCAGGTTCTGTTTAACAAAGTTCCTAATTTGAAGATAGTGAAAGAAATGTGTAGCTGGAAAATTACATTTGGAATGTAAATGTTCGTAGGATGCAAAGGTGTTGTCTATATAAAGATCTCTGACCAATTTAATCTCAAATTTTTTTCCAGATACTAAAAACTGCATATGTTTGCGAGAGTTGAAAGAGGTGGTTCTCATGCAGAGGTGCCACAGATAAAAGCTTCTCCATCTTAAAATGCTTTCTACATTGGTTACATATTCTGAGTGAGTGAAGCACAATTGGGTTATTACTATATTGCTGATACCTTGCATTTATTGGGGCACAAAGCAGGGAATATAAAGAAGTACTGCAGGATTTTACTTCTATAGCAGACCAGACCTCTGTATGTTCATCTATTTGTGTCCAGGATTTTATAGCTTGTGTGTTTGCTGCCCAGTAATAAAACTGAAAGTTAGGTAGAGCCATGCCACCTTCTGTCTTAGGTCTTTGTAGGGTCGCTCTTTGGATACGTGGATGTTTTGAGTTCCAAATAAATGAGGTTATTGTTGAATCTAATTGCTTAAAAAAATGACTTATTGATGTACATTGGAATGTTTTTTTTTTTAAGCTTAGGAAGAATATTCATCTTAACGTTAATTCTTCCAGCGAGATGAAGGGTTGACCATCTATGCAAGTCTTGCTTAATTTTTTTTCCATACAGACGGCAAAACTGTTGATAAAAGAAAGGACTTTGTGTTTACTTGTGATGTTTACCCCTAGGTATTTAAACTGATCTGCAATAATAAAAGGAAAGATGTCCAATATGATATTGTATGCTTGAGAATTCACTGGAAAGAGTACCCTTTGTTCAGATTAATTCTGAGACCAGAGATTTTTTGAAATTCTGTAAGTGCTGTTAAGACTGCAGGCACAGAATTTTGTGGATCTGATTTACAGTGGGGGGGAAAAAAAGTATTTATTCAGCCACCAATTGTGCAAGTTCTCCCACTTAAAAATATGAGAGAGGCCTGTAATTTTCATCATAGGTATACCTCAACTATGAGACACAAAATGAGAAAAAAAAAAATCCAGAAAAATCACATTGTCTGATTTTTGAAGAATTTATTTGCAAATTATGGTGGAAAAAAAGTATTTGTTCAATAACAAAAGTTAATCTCAATACTTTGTTATATACCCTTTGTTGGCAATGACAGAGGTCAAACATTTTCTGTAAGTCTTCACAAGGTTTTCACACACTGCTGCTGGTATTTTGGCCCATTCCTCCATGCAGATCTCCTCTAGAGCAGTGATGTTTTGGGACTGTCGCTGGGCAACACGGACTTTCAACTCCCTCCAAAGATTTTCTATGGGGTTGAGATCTGGAGACTGGCTAGGCCACTCCAGGACCTTGAAATGCTTCTTACAAAGCCACTCCTTCGTTACCTGGGCGGTGTGTTTGAGATCATTGTCATGCTGAAAGACCCAGCCACGTTTCATCTTCAATGCCCTTGCTGATGAAAGGACGTTTTCACTCAAAATCTGACGATACATGGCCCCATTCATTCTTTCCTTTACACGGATCAGTCGTCCTGGTCCCTTTGCAGAAAAACAGCCCCAAAGCATGATGCTTCCACCCCCATGCTTTACAGTAGGTATGGTGTTCTTTGGATGCAACTCAGCATTCTTTGTCCTCCAAACACGGCGAGTAGAGTTTTTACCAAAAAGTTCTATTTTGGTTGTCATATGGTCAGATGAATTCTCCCAATCCTCTTCTGGATCATCCAAATGCTCTCTAGCAAACTTCAGACGGGCCTGCACATGTACTGGCTTAAGCAGGGGGACACGTCTGGCACTGCAGGATTTGAGTCCCTGGCGGCGTAGTGCGTTACTGATGGTAGCCTTTGTTACTTTGGTCCCAGCTCTCTGCAGGTCATTCACTAGGTCCCCCCGTGTGGTTCTGGGATTTTTGCTCACCGTTCTTGTGATCATTTTGACCCCAACGGGGTGAGATCTTGCGTGGAGCCCCAGATCGAGGGAGATGATCGGTGGTCTTGTATGTCTTCCATTTTCTAATAATTGCTCCCACAGTTGATTTCTTCATACCAAGCTGCTTACCTATTGCAGATTCAGTCTTCCCAGCCTGGGGCAGGTCTACAATTTTGTTTCTGGTGTCCTTTGACAGCTCTTTAGTCTTGGCCATAGTGGAGTTTGGAGTGTGACTGTTTGAGGTTGTGGACAGGTGTCTTATATTGATAACGAGTTCAAACAGGTGCCATTAATACAGGTAACGAGTGGAGGACAGAGGAGCCTCTTACAGAAGAAGTTACAGGTCTGTGAGAGCCAGAAATCTTGCTTGTTTGTAGGTGACCAAATACTTATTTTCCACCATAATTTGCAAATAAATTCTTCAAAAATCAGACTAATTTTCTGGATTTTTTTTTTCTCATTTTGTCTCTCATAGTTGAGGTATACCTATGATGAAAATTACAGGCCTCTCATCTTTTTAAGTGGGAGAACTTGCACAATTGGTGGCTGACTAAATACTTTTTTGCCCCTCTGTATATAGTACCACATCATCTGCATATAGAGAAATTTTCTGTTCCAGTCCTTCTCTGATAATCCCATTTATCTGATCAGCATTTCGACAGTGGACCGCCAGTGGTTCAATGGCAATTGCAAATAGCAGTGGTGACAAGGGGCATCCTTGTCTGGTACCATGTTCTAGTTTAAAGTAGTCTGAACAAATGTTGTTAATACAAACTGAAGCTTCTGGATTGGTATACAGTAGTTTGATCCATGCACAAATGTTCAGGCCAAACCCAAATTTCTCTAATGTAGTGAAAAGGTATTTCCATTCAGTCATGTCAAATGCTTTTTCTGCATTCAATGATGATGATATTTCTGGGGTGTTTCACTTTGCTGGTGAGTATATTACATTAAACAGGCGTTGAAGGTTGGAGGATAAGTGTCGACCCTTGATAAATCCAGTTTGATCTTGTGATATTACCGAAGGCAGCACTTTCTCCATCCTTCTAGCTATGATTTGAGAGTATCTTAACATTATTCAGAAGTGAAATTGGTCTGTATGATGCACATTGTAATAAGACTTTTTTTTTTTTTTTTGGAAAGACGATGATTAATGCTTGGCAAAAAGTGAGGTAGAATTTGATTGTCTCTAGCTTCTGGAAATGTTGCTAATAGGAGGACAGCTAGCTGAGCGGAGAATTTCTAATAAAATTCTGCAGGGTAGCCATCAGGGCCTGCTGCTTTCCCGCCTTGAAGTGACTTTATAGCATCTAGTAATTGTGATAGCGCCAGAGGTTTATCCAGTTCCTCCGCAATAAAAGTATCTATTTGTGGTACCTAATGTATCCAGAAATGCATTAGATTGTGTGTGGTCTTCTTTAAACTCAGTAGAATATAAGGATTTATAGTAGTCTCTAAATGTGTGCATTATAATTTTTATGGTCAATGATTTCGTCTCCATTGGTGATTACTGGGATTGCATTGCGAACTTCTTGCTTGTGGATTTGTTGAGCTAAAAGCTTATTAGCTTTCTCTCCGTGTTCATAGTAATGATGTCTGGATTTATAAATTAGTTGTTCAGTTTCTTTAGTTGTCAAGAGGTTGAGTTCTGAATGCAGAGCCTGCCTTTTCCTATGCAGAGCCTCGCTTGGAAGCCTGGCATGTTCATCTATTCTAGTAATTTTGCTTTTTAGTTCTGATACTTTCTTGGTTTCTAATTTATTCCTGTGGGAAAGATATGAAATAATCTGTCCTCTTAAGAAGGCCTTTAGAGTTTCCCAGAGTATTCCTGCAGAAACCTCCGAGGATGTATTTGTCTCTAGGAAGAAACTAATTTGTTTGGATATAAATTCTGTACAGTTCTCGCCTGCTAATAGAAGCGGGTTAAGACACCATCTACGATATAGCCTGCTCTCTTTCTCTTCCCCCCTTATCGCCTCCTAACGTGAGTCTGGAGCCGACTTCAAAGTCTCAGTCCTCTGACATACCTAGAGACAGAGCACGTTCAAAGCAAAAACAAGCCCCCACGCAGCGGTGTTTTAGGATTAAAAAGTAGAGATATCTATTGCCAATATAGTCTAAATACTATATGCCTAAAATATAATCATTAACAAACTATGATTATATATAATCATTAAACTATAATCATAAAATATATAATATCTTCAGCAATCTAAAGTAATAAAATAACAAACCCAGGGGATGGTGTTAGAAAGTGGTCCAGGATAAGCATAGTAAGTCTTAATGCTATAACAACAATAAACCAAGGGTATGATGTTAAACAGTCTCCTTTAGGGTAGTAAGAAGAAGAAAAAAAAAAAAAAAAGTTAATTTCTTCCACATACATGTCTATAACTAATTAAAACAAACAAAAGTGTCCGAGTAATGAAAAGGATGTATAATAATACCGGTGTCATTACAAGTGGATCAGACAGCAGGTGATATCTCCTTGCCATGCCATGACAGGATGCAACTCACTATTGTGTTTCAGAATAGTGTCAGGATCTGCTTCCTTAGTTCCTTTTCTGCTTCCTCCTTGCTGGAATAGACGTAGTATTGGCCTTGCACATCCACTTTCAGTTTGGCAGGGTACAAGAGGCTGTATTGGATATCGGCTTGCCGTAGCCGCGGTTTAATGTTGTAGAAGGCTGCATGTTTAGCAGCTGTTGCGGGAGAGAAATCAGGGAAAAAAACGAATGTGGTTATTTTCAAATGTAATGCTTGCGCCTGAGGAGTGCCATCACATTAAGCTTACATAATAATCTCTCGAAGCGTATAATAAAACCTAGGTTTAAAAGGTATTTAAATCAGCTTATCGCATACGCGGATCAAAGTCCTCTCCAATTATTTTAGAGAATAGTTCAGCTGCGAATTTCACTGTGTTTGGACTTTCACAATTCTAATATTATTCCTTCTGCTTCCATCTTCCAGAGCAGCAAGTCTGTCACTGGAGTTTTTTGCATTCTTAACTGGCAGCTGTTGCTTTCCATCAGCAGTGGATGCTACATTTTCGGCTATTTCAATTTGAGTCGTGAATGCCTGCTTAACATCCTCCAGCTGTTTGGCAAGTGTGTTCAGTTTAGACGCACTTTCCTGAATGTGCTCCTCAATTTTATCCAGCATACCATTAAAGGCCGCCTCAAAGCAGATATATGCGTGTTTCTCCGTGTCTTTGTTATTCTGCCGCAGCTCTTGCAGCTCCCATCGCAGCTTCTCACTTGCCTTTTCGCATTTCTTTATATCATTATCTCTTGCTTGAGCTCAGAGATTATCACCTTCAGTTCGGACAGATCTTTTCTGCTTGCAAGCATCGTAGGTGAAGCAGCAGGCTTGCGTGGAGTAGGTGAAAGCGCAGACTGCAAGGCCTTTTCCAGTTTCAAATGATCTTCGCCAATCGGCGAGCTATCGTGACCCGTGTCACTCGCACATTCACTCCCCATTTCGCTCTGAACTGGACACGATGCTGCGGACCGTGGTCCCGAGGAGTCTGGGTTTTCACCCATCTGTTTCAGGTCAGTCTCTGAAAGGCCATACCTTGAGCTTGACGGTCTGGGCTTGGGTGTAGCTTTAGTTTTCTTTTCCATTTCTTTCTGAGCCCCTTTCTTACCGACCATGTTTATATATGGTATAGCAGAACCCTCTGGTTCGATAAATACAGGATATCTCAGGATAATAAGGAAATGATATAAAAAATTTTTTTAAAAAAATAAATAAATAAAAAACACCGCTGCTAACGGAGCTCCACTTCAGACGTTCATCTCTCGCAACGGACGAGACCAACTCCAACCTCAAACTTTTCACCAATCATTTAATTACTGTCTTTCCTAAACAAATTAAGGACTTAAAATGTGCATTGTACAGATCTCACTTCTCAATAACGATGTTAAGATACTCTCCAAAGTACTAGCTAGAAGGATAGAGAAAGTGCTGCTTTTGGCAATATCTCAAGGCCAAACTGGATTGATGAAAGGCAGACATTTAGCTTCTAATCTTCAACGCCCGTTTATTGTAATATATTCACCAACAAAGGTCAAACACCCTGGAGATATTATCACCGGATGCAGAAAAAAGCATTTGACATGGTTGAATGGAACTACCTTTTCTCCACATTGGAGAAATTTGGGTTTGGCCCGAACATTTGTGCATGGATCAAATTACTATATACCAATCCAGAAGCTTCAGTTTGTATTAACATCATCAATTCAGACTACTTTAAAACTACAGTGTGTTACCAGACAAGGATGCCCCTTGTCACCACTGCTTTTTTGTAATCGCCATTGAGCCACTCGCAATTCACTGTCGAAATGATATTGAGAACTAGAACAGAAAGTTTCTCTATGTGCAGACAATATGGTACTGTATATATCAGATCCACAAAATAATGTGCCTGCAGTCCTAACAGCATTAACAGAACTTCAAATGATTTCTGGTCTCAGAATCAATTTGAATAAAAGTGTACCCTTCCCAGTGAATTCTCAAGTAAACCTAAACCTAACCTAAACCTTCCCTTTTATCATCGCAGATCAGTTTAAACACCCTAGGGGTAAACATCACAAGTAAATATAAAGCTCTTTATGAACAAAATATTGCCATCTGTATGGAAAAAATTAAGAAAGACTTGCATAGATGGTCAATCCTTCATCTCACTTTAACTGTGAAGATTAATTCTTCCGAAGCTTCTCTTTATTTCAAAACATTCCAATATACATCAATAAATCTTTTTTTAAGAAATTAAACCATAACCTCATATTATTTGGAATTCAAAACATCCACGTATCCAAAGGGTGACGCTACAAAGACCCAAGGCGGAAGGTGGCATGGCTCTACCTAACTTTCAATTGTATTACTGGGCAGCAAAAATACAAACTATAAAAACCTAGTCATGGACAGAAATAGACAAACAGACATAGGCTTGGTCCGCAATAGAAATAAAATCCTGCAATATGCCTTTATTATTCCTTGCTTTGTACCCCTATAAATACAAGCCATCGCCAATATACTAACAACCCAATTGTGCTTCGCTCAAATCAGAATATGGAACAAAAGTAGGAAGTATTTTAAGATAGATAAGCTGTTATCTGTGGCACCTCTGCACAAGAACCACCTGTTCCCACCCTCTCAAACGTATGCAGTTTTTAATACCAGGAAAACATCTGGGATTAAAATCAAATAGGAGTACATAGACAATGTTTTTGCATCCTACAAACAATTACACTCTAAATTTAACTGACCAGAAACATTTCTTTCACTACCTTCAAATTCAAAACTTTGTTAAACAGAACTTGTCCAATTTTCCTCACCTCTATACCGGAAAAAATATTGCTCAGTCTCGAGGACTCCGATGGCATTTGATTCAATAACATTTTAGAATAAGCATTTAAATTGAGGAAGCAGGTTCTCTCCCCTCTTTTACTCCATTTATTATTTATCTATTCATTTGTTTTTACTAGCAAAGTTTTACACTGCTGGCCTAGCGGTCTTTCTCAAGGGTGGGGGTTGATTTGTTTCGAACCTTTTTTTTTTCAAACCTTTTCTTCTTTTTGTAAAACTCGAGTTGTGTATGGAGTGTTATTTGATATTTAAAAAAATTCAATGAAATTAAAATATATAATAAGAAAACAAACTAAAGAAAAACGAGTTAACCACTTTATCTTTACACTGTTTTTTCTAATCAGTAAAGTGAGTATGAGCAAACATGCAACAGCTTCTAATGACGCAAACCACAGTGACACCATACTACTCCACACAGTTCTTAAGTTACCTAACGACCCACAATCAAACTATTTAAAACAATATCCATATCAAATGCACACAAAACATGCTTCACATTTTGGAACTTATTTTATTAATCACCTATAACACACATACACAATATGATCTATTCTCAACACACATTTCAGACACACGGAGCATACATTTAACATTTAATCATGTGCAGGATTTTCCTCAAACATCTCTCTCTATTATAAAAGAAAATCTTCCGACGAGACGTGATCTTCTGAAGAGAGACACTTCAGAGGCAGAGACACTTTCACTTCCCGTGACACAGTCAAGTCACATCCAAGTCATGTCATATTGACATCCATTGGAAGCATGTTCCCGTGAGACAGTGACCTAGGCAAGGAAAGTAATAATCTGTCCGGAACAAGTGGAATTGAAAACCTTGCAGGTCCAAATGGGGTCAGAAATAAAAGACAGTAAAAGACACAGTAGAACTTCATAAAGATGTTCAAAAACATTGGCACCATACACATGCAGAGCTGGTTACAGATTATGAAAGCAGTGTAATTCGAAAGGCTAAAAAAAAAATGAAACCCTTGACACGATATGACAGTACTAAAATTCGAAAGTGTCAAACAAAAGACTATAGATCGCATTTGTACAAACAATTGGAAATTACTCCTCAGTGAAATAACAGAAAACAGCAAAAAGAGATTTAATATATTGACAGAGGTGATCTGTCTGAAGTATGGAGATATTGTAAGGCTTTAACGTTTAAGATCTAATTCGTGTTGCCATCAGGGACAAGTACTGCTGCTTTCCAAAGATGAGGCATTTCCGCAAGAATTCAAAGATTTGCTGTTTGGTGAAAGTGAAATCCACAAACACTACAGGCAAAATATACGCGTCTACAATAATCTTTTCATGTTAGCATCATTCAATGCACAAAATGTTGATTTGCACAGTAATGGACCATACGCTATGAGAAACTGTTCTCACAACAATTACAGGTACGACATGTTTAATTTTGAAAAAAAACACAATTTGCTCAGGTGTATCTTTATCATGAGAAGCGATGCAACATAGAATCGAAAGAGTTAAACGATCGAAAGTAATAGAAATTATACAGACAATAATGGATACAAATCCATCCATCCAAAAGTATCGCACTTTACACAAAATTTATCAGTAAAACAAAGAAATTTTCTTGGATTGCTATATGAATCCGAAAGACCACAGTCACATCTATACTAATAAAAGGCAAAGCCCTCACTCACTCACTCATCACTAATTCTCCAACTTCCCGTGTAGGTGGAAGGCTGAAATTTGGCAGGCTCATTCCTTACATCTTACTTACAAAAGTTAGGCAGGTTTCATTTCGAAATTCAAAGCGTAACGGTCATAACTGGAACCTCTTTTTTGTCCATATACTGTAATGGAGGAGGCGGAGTCGCGTATCGCGTCATCACGCCTCCTACGTAATCACGTGAAACGCCTTGGGGCCGATCTGGAAGAAGGTAGTGCAGCGCCTTGATTTAAACGGTTCCATGTCTCGGTGGGTTTAATACTGTGCAAGCCTACATATTAACACATGTGCAATTAAACGTGTGCATTTACGGGGTGATTTCTCAGGCTTAAAAGCTCACCTTTTATTAAAAAAGTAAATGCAAACTGTTTTCATTCTGAAGGGCACAAACCACGTTGGATTTTGTAATGATAGTTGATTAGTAAGGTCTATTAAGGGATACTTACAGAATGATTAGTAATGCCTGTGAATGCCGATGCAAGTAGGAGAATGGGCGTGAACTAAAGAACGAGTAGTAACATGTACAGTAAATGTCTCTAAAGTCTGTCTATTATATCTTTTAATCCTGTGTATTGATTAAACTACGAACCTAACAAGATCACTACATGGTGTCAGAAGTGGCGGATTGGAAGAAGAATGTGAAGAAGAGGTTCAGCTTTTGAACGAGTCTCGTGTCTGTGAGTAACCCGAAAACGTGGTCAGAAAGCGCTAAGACGTTCTAGCAAAAGAGAAAAAAAAAAAATATGGAAGGATTACAGCCCCCACCAAATCTCCAGTTAAAGGGAAATGTAGCTGAAAATTGGAAAAGATTTAAACAGAGATTCGAGTTGTATCTTGTTGCGATTGAAGCAGATAGGAAAAGTGAAAAAATGAAAGCGTCTATGCTTCTACGTGCAATTGGCGAAGAGGAGCTAGAGGTATATAACAATTTTCAGTTTGAAGAAGATGGAGACAAATATGAAATTGAACAAAATAGTTGAAAAATTCGAAGCATGTTGCAACCCAAAGCGCAATGTGACGTTTGAGTGGCACAAGTTTTTTACGTTTCCAGAAAAGCAGCGAAACAATAGACCAGTATGTGACAGAATTGCGTAATAGGAGCTGTTCTAAGAAGAAACCGTCGAGACATCAAAAGGACCAATAACCTCTAATCAGAACACTAACACCAGCGAAACAAATATTAACGACAAAACAAGTATAAATCAGGAAAGAACATCTCAACTGCAAACACAATTAACCAGAAGATCAAAAACGTCAAGTAAAACAACCAGAACGACTCATTGAGACATGTTGAGGATTAAAGGAACATTTTCAATTAAGAAATGCTGAATTCCTTTAACAGTTATGCTTTTTATACATAGTTTGAATGCTGGATGTATGCCTGAAATGTTCTGGATAGTTCAGTTGTTTGAAGTGATAAGAGTTTATCAAACTAGCATTTGAAATGTATAACATTACTAAGCTTATAAGTACTGCCTTACTTCTCTTTAAGAAAGAAAGATGTAATGATACTTGATTTAAACGATCCCATGTCTTGGTGGGTTTGCGTAGCTTATTGTCAATATCTTTACACCTGTTTTTAAGACTTATTGACTGAAACGGGCTTTCACGAAAAAAGTTAGGGCTTTGCTACAGGATACACCCTCCACAAGTTAAGGAAGTAAAAATAAAGGTATATATTTCTGTTTTATTTAAACCTTTTAAGTTCGTATGCATAGCCCCATTTGGCTGTTTTAGTTTTTTTTTTTCTTTTTTCAGTAATATTTAATCTCCTTAAAGAAAAACAACATATGCATTTTACTTTTTTTGTATCTCTTTAGTAATATTTTAGTGTAAAAGGATAACCAGTATTTAAACCTTTTATGTTACTTTATACATTTATTTTACACAATGTTGAAAAATTAATAAGAAAGCTACATATTTTGGCAGCTGCTGCTTTCATTTTCAATGAAATGAAAAAAGCTCTCCAAGAGAAAACCTCAATGAAGAAGAAACAGTTTGCACTATCTAGAAAGGAAAAACCCTCATTTATAAAGGTTTGCTGCAGATGACTTAACTGAAAATAAATGAATAGTTCCTATGTGTATAATACATATTTATCTATTTTACTTATGCCTTTATGCCAGCAACTTGCAACATCTGAGGTACAATTTGTTACATTACTTTTGTTTTTTGCAGCACAGGCAGGTGAAGTGACTTCCTCAGGGTCACACAGTGGTGTCAGTACCAGGATTAGAACTGACAAGCTCCGGGTTTGCTGAAATATTACTGAAGAAAGAAAAAAAACGAAAACGGCAAATGGGGCTATGCATACAAATGTCCATCCATCCATTATCCAACCTGCTATATCCTAAATACAGGAGCCAATCCCTGCCAACACAGGGCACAAGGCAGGAAACAAACCCCGGGCAAGGTGCCAGCCCACACACACCAGGGACAATTTAGAATCGCCAATGCACCTAACCTGCATGTCTTTGGACTGTGGGAGGAAACCGGAGTACTCTGAGGAAACCCAGACAGACACGGGGAGAACATTCAAACTCCACGCAGGGAAGCGAACCCGGGTCTCCTAACTGGCACCTTTCACTGCACCACCATGCCGCCCGCATACAAACTTAAAAGGTTTAAATAAAACAGAAATATATACCTTTATTTTTACTTCCTTAACTTGTGGAGGGTGTATCCTGTAGCAAAGCCCTAACTTTTTTCATGAAAGCCCCTTTCAGTCAATAAGCCTTAAAAACAGGTGTAAAGCTAAACTTGCAGCACCACTATTCAATTACACTTGCCTAATGCCTCTCCTAAGGGGACATACTGTGGGATCTAGGCATCAGTCAAAGCACCAATCACAGGCCCGATTAGAAAGCGGGAAGCTGATTTGTCGTCTCCCTCCCATGTAACAATCACAGCCCGTGTTACAACGCATTATATATATATGTAGATATGTATATATATGTTTACATAACCTCTTTAACACACTACTTCCCCGCTGCGAAGCACGGGTATTTTGCTAGTTTATAATAAACCCACATGTGACAAATTGTCAGTGATAATTTCGAAAGACGGAGATATCTAAGAGTAGATATTTGTGTATATCCAAAGGCAAAGCATGATTCGTCATTTATGTCAAATACATCACCACATGCTGACCCTTTACTCTTTCCTTTGCTTTTCACAGATGGCGAAACAGGATGGTCATACCATATGAAACAAACACATTCAGAAAAACGAGTAACACCCATACAATATTTCGGGTAAAAACTAGCGATGTGTTCCCATGTATTTAACTCATCTCAACATCTATCGCAACATTACATTATTAATGCGTACGTAAAAGTTACAGCTAATCGTCTCTCCTTTATTAAATCGAATCAAGCTAACCTTAGAACAAAACATATACAAGGTCTCATTGATCACGTTCAAAATTCAAATATCAATAGTTGCAGTAATATTACCATCATCATATCAAGGTAGTCCAAGAGCATTGCAAAAGTTATATCATGATGCAATGGCAATATACAGAACTATTTGTAAGTAATAAATCTTGCCGACCATGACGTGCAATTCACACTGGCCAGAAATCCGCAGCTTCTTGAGAACAAAGCCACCGGCTACATCGGCTCTGGATATTCTCATTTCCGTAAGTAGATTGTTTTATCAGAAAGTCTTATTTTTATTAAATGAACTCGAAACAGTGCTTGGGCAAAAAGGAGCTCTTGATATGCCATTTGTATTACAACATTTAGAGTTTCCCATGAGAATAGCTTTTGCAATGACAATTAACAAATCACAAGGACAAACATTTGAAAAAGTCGGTTTATTTATAAGAGACAAAGAAACAATATTCACTCATGGCAGGTTATATGTTGCATTATCACACTGTATGACCAAACAAGGAATCAAAATTCAATGCGATCTTGAAAAGTTCATTCCAAATATTGTTTTTACTGAAGTTTTAAAATGAGAAGTGAACATAATGCATATGTAACAATTCCCATGAGACAGAGAGAAAAAAAAAAAAAACAAACACACAACACTTTAAATTGTATTTCCACAGGACTAAACGCGGGGGTCGGCGAGCAAAGTGAGCAGGGGCAGATCCCCCTAGTCACCTTATAAAACTAAAACAGCATTTTTACACCTATAATACAACATTTTCAGACACACTCATTAGTAGTAATTTATTCATAAATGAAAATTGTCTCCTCTATATTATTAAAAGAAAGTTTTTCCTTAAAACTTGAAGGTTTGAAGGAAAGTTGTTTTGCACATATACAAACAATTTCATAATCAAAACGGTGACATTTTCGTTATACCAAATACACTCCATCCCAGCAGCTTGAGAAGGAATTGTCACAAAGTAAAGACAAAGAGCTACGTATATTTATAGATAACTGAATTTACTTAAAGCTCAATTAATACTTACTCTGATTGGCTCACTGCCTTACATTCACTTGGACTGGCTCTCTTCTGGAAACCTCACGTAACAGCTTACATTCCCCAAAATAAAAGGTCTCATGTCACTATTTTCTTGATCTTTAAATACTTTAAGTTCCTGTATGCGTGACATCTGTCAAGTCTTACTGGGTTCATGATAACCAACTTCTTTTTTATACTACTTCTAAGATAGATGCTTTTTATTATATAATAATATTTATATGAAGGATATGAAAGTAGGAAAATTAGAAAATATAAAAAAAGTGAAGATCGCAGTAGTGCAAACAAACTGCCTCATTTAACTATGCACCAGTCTAACTTTGGTTTTGCACAATAATTACTACACTATTGCACCTTAACACTTAATTTTACTTTACTCACATAATTTTACTTATTTATTATGTTCCACTATACTGTTATCTTTCAATCTATGACTTTTTGTTAATTTAATTGATATTCTTCTAACTTTGCACAGTTTTTGATAAGCGGATCAGGATGCATTTCACTGCGTGTTGTCCTGTATAACTATGCATGTGACAAAAAGAATCTTGAGAATTTCAAAAACGGAGTTTACCGCACATGCATTTATTGGTTACTTTGTTCATGTATATATATTTATCTGTCTGCTTATTTAAAAAGCTACATTCACCCCAGGAGTCAAAAACGTTCTGTCTAGCCCTTGTACAAAAACCTAGACAAAAGCTGGGGTATCACCTTGGTAACCCCATGTACTTTTGGAACTGTGAGAGGAAAATAGCACGACTTTACAGACAGGAGTCCAATGCAGAACTCTTAATCTTTTTTTTATATACAAAGTAAAAAAGTAACAACTGCTGATGATGTAGATCATATTGTCTGTGCTGAAATTCCAAACAGAGAAACCTATCCTGACCTCATTAAAAAGATTCAGAATATTGGGACTCGCAAGATTACAAATATTGTTTTTACAGAAGTTCTGAAATAAAAGTGAAACTAATGAATTCAAAGGAAAAAAAAAAAAAAAAAACCACACCACACACAAAACCTTAAAAGTGTGTATCCGGAAAAACCAAACACAGGGGTTGGCGAGCAGGGGGCGAAGCCCCCTAGTGTGTGTATTTTATTTATATAGACTCACACTCTCATACTCACACACAAACACACACACTAGACAAAGAGCCCGTTTCGACAACGTAAGATGAAACGGTCACGAGTTTGTGTCAGCAGTGTATGAAGAACAAATGATAAGCAACAAAGAAGTTGTTTTGTAATGATTGTAGTCCGCTTTACTCATTATTGTACAGGCTTGCACGGTTAGTTGATGAATTTTCCAGACCTATTAGTATAATATTGAATGATGAATGTTCCAGTACAATATGGAAAAGTATAAGCACCACAAACCTGATATAGGTGTATTGAATGAATGCGTAATTGAATCAGAATCGAGCTGTAGTCAAAATCGCCTTTCAGGCCTCTAGAGCTTTAATCGAAGTCGCCTTTCTCTTTGAATTTTTGCGGCCATAAATCCGCCGCCTGCCGCGATGTTGGGGTTGGATGTCGGTCTCGTAAGGTTTTTTGGGCGACTGTGCATTCGACTTCGGACGGACATGAGTGAGGAGGCAGGCGAATTATGTATTAAAGATAGATATATCTACAGGTTTATTTGTCATATATAGGTTAACACAGGGTCAGCATACAATGAAATGTGTATGACGATAAAAGCAAGTCACTCGGCCTAGATCCAATAAAGCTAAAAAAAATAAAAAAAAAGTTAAAAATAGACAAGCCATATAAAATGTGTACATTTTAAAAGAAGTTAGAGCAATACGAGTTGAATGAGCAGCAAGTACAAATGACAGTTATTGCACAGATAATGTTTTATAAGTACAGATGCATATTCCATAAAGTGCAGATGCATGTTCCAGTCAGTATTCAGAGTATGTGCAGGTACAGTCTGTGTGTGAGTAGTGCAATGTAGATGTAATGCAATGTAGGTGTAATGTAAGTGTATGTAAGTGTTTAGGTGTTGCTGTTGAGGAGTCGAATGACCTGGTGGTAAAAACTGTTCTTAAGTCTTGTAGTCCAAGCAGCCAGACTCCTGTATCATCTGCCAGACGGTAACAAGGAAAACAGCTGGTGTGATGGATGGATGTGGTCCTTTATGATGCTGCTTGGTCTTACGCAAGCACCGATGGAGGTAAATGTCTTCAATGGCAGGGAGACACTTGCCCGTGATGTGCTCTGCTGCCTTCACCACTCTCTGTAGTGATTTCCGGCTGCTGGCAGAGCAGCTCCCATACCAGACGGTAATGCGGCCCATCAGCAGACTCTCGACCACATTCATGCCAAACTTCCTCAGCCTCCTCAGGAAGTAGAGCCGCTGGCAAGCTTTCTTAACCACAGTGTCTATGTGAAGGGTCCACGAGAGATCCTCGGTGATGTTTACTCCGAGCAACTTGAACCTGTTAACACTTTCAACTTCTACGCCGCTGATGTAGATGGCCTGGTGTTCTCTGCCTTGCTGTTTCCGATAGTCCATGATCATCTCCTTGGTTTTGTTGACATTAAGAGAAGTTGTTATCCAGGCACCAATTACTGAATGCCAGCACCTCCTCTCTGTAGGCCGTCTCATCGTTGTCAGTGATAAGGCCTATGATGGTTGTGTCGTCTGCAAACGTGATGATGGTGTTTGTGCTGTGTTTTGCAACACAGTCGTGGGTGAACAAGTAATACAAGAGGGGGCTAAGCACACAGCCCTGCGGCGCTCCTATGTTTAAAATAAGTGATGAGGACGTGCGTTTGCCGACTCTCACCACCAGGGGCCCGTTTGTGAGGAAAGAGAAAATCCATCTGCAGATGGTCGTCCCCAACCCAAGGTCGTCAAGCTTCAAGACGAGTTTTGAGGGGATGATGGTGTTGAATGCCAAGCTGTAATCTATGAACAGCATTCTTGCATATGTATTTCCTCTTTCCAGGTGGGTGAGGACAGGGTTTATGGTTAGCGCAATGGCATTCTCTGTAGCTCTGTTAACAAATTGGAGAGGATCCAGCGTGTCAGGGAGGGATGAGCAGATGTAACCTTTGACCAGTTGCTCAAAGCACTTCATAATGACCGATGTTAGTGCAACCGGGCGATAGTCATTCAGGCAGGAGACCACCGGTTTCTTTGGGACAGGAATAATGGTGGAGGCCTTGAAGGAAGTGGGGACCACTGACTGCCTAAGGGAGAGATTGAAGAGATTGGTGAACACACCTGCTAGCTGGTCAGCACACGCCCAGAGGGCACGGCCTGGGATGCCATCTGGTCCCGGAGCTTTGCAAGGAATGACCTTTTGAAGGACCGTCTCACGTCAGACATTTCAAGGATCAGAGTGACAGACTCACTGCCCCCTTGAGGATATAGCACCTGTTCTTTGTTGGCTGCATCAAAATGAGCATAGAAAGTGTTGAGCTCATCTGCAAGACATGCAGTGGGCTGAACACCGACTGTTTTTCTTTTTATAGTCAGTGATGCAGCAGAGTCCATTCCACAGGCGCTTGGTGTCAGAGCTGTGGTAGCTTGACTCCACTTTGTCCCCGTAGTCCTGTTTGGCCTTCTTGATGGACCTCCGGAGGTCGTATCTGGCTGCTTTGTATGCATCAGAGTCCCCCAAGCCAAAGGCAGAGGTCCGCATCTTGAGCTTGGCCCGAATCTCCCTATTTACCCAGGGTTTCTGGTTAAGATATATGCAAATGGTGGTTTTAGTGACATCATCATCAATGCACTTGCTGATATATCCTGTGACAGAGTCTGAATTCACTGATGTTGCCATCAGCTACATCCTCAAACATCTGCCAATCAGTTGTTTCAAACCAGTCCTGTAAGACCCCCTCAGCTTCATTGTCCCATTTGTAGATGTCCCTGTAAACCGGTTTCTCCTGTTTAAGTCTTTGTTTATATGCGGGCAGCAGCAATATAGAGCAATGGTCTGCTTTTCCAAAAGCTGGTCGAGGGATGGGGTTTGTAGGAGTCCTTAAATAAGGTGTAACAATGATCCAGTGTTTGATCACCTCTTGTGGGGGTGAGATGTGCCGATAGTATTTAGGGAGAACTTTCTTCATGTTTGCTCTGTTAAAAGTCTCCCAACACAATAAATGCTGCTTCTGAGTTAGCGTTCTCTAGTCCACTGATAAAGCTTCGGCTATGGATGAACTGTATGATGTTATCAGCTTGTGGGGGGATGTAAACAACTGAAAGGAGAACTGAACTGAACTCCTTCAGGAGGTAAAAGGGTCTAACTTTAATGGTCAGCAGCTTGAGAACCAGTGAGCAGTGCGTTTTTAAGACACACACATCCGTAGTCCACGAAGTGTTAACCATAAAGCACACACCCCCTCCCCTTGACTTGCCCGAGTCCTTCGTTCAGTCTCCCTGATAAACTGTGAACCTGTCTGGTGTGACTGCGCAGTCGGGTACGCTGGGCTCCAACCGCATCTCTGAACGCCAAAACGCAGCAGTTCGTAATGTCTTTTTGGTGCTTTATCTGAGCACGCAGCTCATCTAATTTGTTGTCCAGAGACGGAACGTTAGCGAGCAGGATGCTAGGCAGAGGAGGCTTGTTGTTTCTCTGTCGGGTTCGGCACAGAACTCCAGCGTGTTTCCCCCTCTGTTTTCCTTCGGCGTCGCGCGAGTAAGCAAAAGACTCCAGGCAGTACAGTGTCCGCGATATCAAAAACTGTTATAAAATCCGAACTGGTTGATGAACGTAATTCCAATAGTGTTTGCCGGACATACTGAAAGTGTGATAAAGTAGTAAGAAAATAACTTTTTGCTGAGATGACTCGGAGCTCTCATATTATATACAGTAATCCCTCGCTATATCGCGCTTCGCCTTTCGCGGCTTCACTCCATCGTGGATTTTATATGTAAGCATATTTAAATATATAATCGCGGATTTTTTGCTGGTTCGCGGATTTCTGCGGACAATGGGTCTTTTAATTTCTGGTACATGCTTCCTCAGTTGGTTTGCCCAGTTGATTTCATACAAGGGACGCTATTGGCAGATGGCCGAGAAGCTACCCAACTTACTTTTCTCCCTCTCTCACTTGCGCTGACTTTCTCTGATCCTGACGTAGGGGGATTGAGCAGGGGGGCTGTTCACAAACCTAGACGATACGGACGCTCGTCTAAAAATGCTGAAAGATTATCTTCACGTTGCTACCTTCTGTGCAGCTGCTTCCTGAAGCGACATGCTGCATGGTGCTTCGCATACTTAAAAGCTCGAAGGGCATGTATTGATTTGTGCTTCTTTGTTTTTCTCTGTCTCTCTCTGCTCCTGACAGAGGGGGTGTGAGCTGCCGCCTTCAACAGCTTTGTGCCGCGGTGCTTCGCGTACTTAAAAGCCAAACAGCCCTATTGATTTGTTTGCTTTTCTCTATCTCTCTGACATCTGCTCCTGACGCGCACTCCTTTGAAGAGGAAGATATGTTTGCATTCTTTTAATTGTGAGACGGAACTGTCATCTCTGTCTTGTCATGGAGCACAGTTTAAACTTTTGAAAAAGAGACAAATGTTTGTTTGCAGTGTTTGAATAAAGCTCCTGTCTCTCTACAACCTCCTGTGTTTCTGTGCAAATCTGTGACCCAAGCATGACAATATAAAAATAACCATATAAACATATGGTTTCTACTTCGTGGATTTTCACCTTTTGTGGGGGGTTCTGGAACGCAACCCCCGCGATGGAGGAGGGATTACTGTATATACACACACACATACATATATACATATATGCATAGTCATGCTTGGGTCACAGAAAACAGAGGAGGTTGAAGAGACTGGAATTTTATTCAAACATGCTCCTTGAAAGGAAAGGGTTGACACCTCCATTTGTCAATTAAAAGTAAGCATGGGGTTCTTCTTCGGAGGAATACGAGCCAGGAGCAGGAGAAGTCAGAGAGACAAGGAGAAGCAAACAATCAATTTAACAAACTAAAAGAAGCCTGTACAGGCTTTTTAAGTAGGCAGAGCACCGCGCGAGAGGCATATTATGCGACAGAGCCGCCAGAAAGGTAAGGAGGAATGTGAAGGTAGTCTGTCAATGTTTTTCAGGGGTTTTCCCAGGGCCGTCTGTATTCTCTGGAGGTGCGATCAGTTCCACAGCTCACACCATATTATATATATCACATACATATAAATAAAATAAAATGTGGAAAGCATACCAAGACAATTTATGCATAACTATATTGGCCCAAATGATTATGTGACCCCCAAGTCTCATTTATCTTCCACAAAAAAAGCCTATTTGTTTTCCTGTTTTACACAGTATTATAGTATATCAGTTAGATACATCCACCTATGCTTTCAATTCAGTATAATTGACCACTTTTGGAAATCTATTTTCAAATATAATATTTGTAATATTTCTCTCCCCCCCCCCCCCCCCCTTTATTTTATCAACACACCCTTGCAGAGAGCAGGAATCTAACTCTGAAACAAAAACCAGAAACACAAGGGAAAAAAAAAAAATGATGTCAACAAATTTTTGACATGAATGCCGTAGCACTGTTACTTGGTTTTTGATTGTATTAAAAAAAAAAAAAAACTTATAGAAGTCAATTAATAATAGGGGTTATTAGTACAAGAGATTTCAATAAAAGACGTTATGAAACACATGCTAGTACATGGCATATATTGATTTTGAAAAAAAAAAAAAAAAATCAGTACATCCTTGTTTAAATTTATACTTTTAATAATCAGAACATAAGTGACATTTACCTAATTTTCATCTTACAATTGGTAGTCATGGCCAAAAATGCTGGAACACCTTCACTTCTTTCAGAAAATTGCTTGGCATTAACATGTTTATGTCTATGCATTGCAATGACATAAAAGAGCAAAGAAAAAAGTCAAATCTGATATCTCTCACCGAACTCAAGAAACTCACGCTATGCTAAATTATAGGCACCCTTAAGCTGATATTTGGCTTCATAATATTGGATAATAGATGGATAGATGTTGGAAACAATAACTAAAATTAATCATTTCCAGTTACCATGAATGAGTTTCTTATGCTTCCCTATTGGAATCGTCAGTGTAGAATGATTTTTTTTTTGTCTGCGCTCTTCTAAAGCAGGGGTAGGCAACGTCGGTCCTGGAGTGCCACAGTATGTGCAGGTTTTTGTTCCAACCCAGTTCCTAAATGAGAACTCAATTATTGCTGATGAAGCACATATTGCTTAAGTGACATTTTAATGCTTCATTTTAGTGGTCTCGCTTGTTAAGGTTCTCCAACCTTAATTGCTTATTTCAATCTTAAACTGCTGCATTCAGTGTTTTAATTGCTCCTTATTAACAATAAGATGTAAAACAGGGGTAGGCAACGTTGGTCCTGGTGAGCCGCAGTGGCTACAGGTTTTCATTCAACCCAATTGCTTAATTAGAAACCAATCATTGCCAATCTCAGACCTTATTTAATTTTATGGCTTGTTAGTCTGTGCAATGTAAGGCTTTTATATCGTAGATTTTTTTCCTTTCCAAGGATATCATCCAAATGATTTGAAGCCTAAAACAGATCATTTTCAGTCTGTCACATTTTTCTATTAAGTGTTTTATTAAATCAAACCGTGCATGATGAACACACACAGATGTAATTGGAAAAAAGCTAGCTGGAGAACTGCTGGCTGCTTTGTCTTTTACATCTTATTGCTAATAAGGAGCAATTAAAACACTGAATGCAGCAGTTTAAGATTGAAATAAGCAATTAAGGTTGGAGAACCTTAACAAGCGAGACCACTAAAATGAAGCATCAAAATGTCACTTAAGCAATATGTGCTTCATCAGCAATAATTGAGTTCTCGTTAAGGAACTGGGTTGGAACAAAAACCTGCACATACTGTGGCACTCCAGGACCGACGTTGCCTACCCCTGTTCTAAAGCAAACAAAAAAAATAAACAAGTGAATACTAATGCATCTTTAATTTCTACAGTTTTTGGGGAAAGTACAGGATTGCTAATATTTTGGCCAGGACTGTATTATGACTTGCAGAAACCATTATGCTGCTCAGCATATGAAGGATTTATAAGAACAGTTCTCCAGGGAGGTGGATTATTTACAAACAGTTAATGTTAGATACAGATGTCTGCCCAAACACATTCATTGACTTTTGAGCAATGATGGTTCAGAGATATTACAAAGCTTCTAAAAGAAAGCCCGGTGTCCATGCATTATCATGCCAGTCATTTAGGACCAGGAAAAATGGAGCTGAAACTTAAGGGCATTTGTCGTTCTACGAAAGTGTCACAATTGGGGTAGCACAAGATTTTTTAAATCTTTACACCTAACAGTAAATCCCATTCATTAGATATAGGAGTCTTCCAATTTTTTCACGTTGGGCCGGGAAAAGCTCAACTGCAGCTTGGCAAAAATTGCACAAAGTGTCATAATTTAGCTGGCTGGATTGAATATGGTGCAATGAATAAGTATCTGGCTAAATAAGGAGCTGCGAATAAGTAGCCATTTGCAGCCTCGTGGAAGATGACTTGACACTTAGCGTGGCCACTGATACTTCGCATTCGAATTGTTTTTTTTGTTTGTTTTTTTTTAAACTGGTGCATAAATGGCACCGAGTTGCACAACGTATATTTTGTTTTAATCGTATTGCTACTTTGCGGAATCTGCACTAAAGGGGATTAACCAACGGATTCTTCCGAAACTAGTGTTTTAACTAAAATGTACAAAAGATGTATTATATTCTTCCAAGCACACGTACATTTCTGATAAAGAAACCAATCGATTTCGCACAATTCTCGCATTGGCGGCGTTGAGGAAGCATCCAAAATAAAACTACGAATTCCAAAGCGTTTATTCAGTCGTTCATGCATGCCAAACAGATATTAATACAAAAAGTAAGTTACCTTAGCCTGAAGATCTACGGACATTTCAGCTAGGAGATGAAAGTACGATTGTTCTTCCGTTTTATAGCAGTTTGGATACTCTTGGAATATTACCGCCATCTGCTGTACGGAGGGAAACGCTCTCATTCCATTTCATATGGTTAATTCTTTTCTATTACCGTGTTTCTAAGGAATTTCATTATTTCCTTGTAATTATCAGCGCCGTTGTCATTTTTTTCCTCCAGAATATCCTCACAGATATTGTATTCCCTATAGTTTTACAGAGATAATTTAATTAGTGAGCACCTTTGATTTTTATATAGAACACAGTGGAGTACACCCCAGATAGTAGACAATTCTGGGTGAAATGTAGTTGGCTTTAGGCACTTAAGGTTCAGCTATGGTAATGGTAAATGTATTGTGGCCCAGATGTAACCAGACACAATTAGGGTTTTACATGGTGTACGGATTCTGCATTCTGATATGCTGGGCCAAATGTGGCTCATATATAATCAAGAATGTGAAATATTTTTTGGCAATTTTATTTATGGACCAAAAGTGGCCCAGCTATATTCAGCCATATGTAAGGATTGCATGCTATTCAGATTCTATACAAATCACTGCCCAAATGCAATTAAACACAAGTCCAGTATGTCTGGCATTGCAGATTTGGGCAAAAATAAGGCATAACTGTAACCAGAAACATTCAGAGACCCTTGACCAAGACCCTTTACCTAAAACTGCTTTGTCCTGGGTATGAGATTAATTTGCATTCAGCCCTGCAAACAGGTCTTCCAACTTACAGGGAAAACTTGGGGGTTTGTGGCAGGATTGGTTCTCCAGCCACCATAAAAAAAAACTCACACTGTTCTAGTGTGGTGCTGATGTGTCACCCACTGCACTCGTGTCTCAATCCAGGTGGTTTGTCGTGTGGTTGCAACATGCTAACAGCACATGCTCCCAACCTCTCTCTCTCTCTCTTTCTCTCTCCTAATAAGGTCCAAATGCAATTAACCATTAGGTAAAAGGTGTATTTCATTTCCATTTTGGGCCAACAATGGCACAGCTATAACTAGCCACATAAATCTGTGAAAGGCCTCTTTGGTAGGGACACCTTGACTGTAAAAAACAAATGAAAAATCTTCGACTAAACTATTTATACTAATATGGCTCTTCTGCAACCAGAAAAATGAGAAGCCTCCGCTGACAAATAGAAGTAAATTAAACTCCACTATAGCAGCCAGCCACTGAGCCACTCCCTGTCCCTTGTACTGTTCTTCTTCTTTACATCCGAGCCAGGTTATCTGACCTCTAGTGGCTGACGTCTTAACATTTATAAACTCCATGTCATTTCCATCCATGACTAGCCTGCAGCTGGACGGGACTAACTGCTATCCTAAAGGGGAAGACAAGCTGTTTCACTCAAAACAAAACTGTACACAGTACAACCTAATAGTAGAAATAAAAACAACATTAACCTTTTAAAAGTTACTTTGGTACTGCATTAAAGCAAATTAGAACAAGACCAGTAAACCAATTTTAAAAAATTCTATACCAATAAAAAGGTTCCCCCCGGCCCCAACTGCCATTTTCAGCTTCCCGTTCCCTGAGTTTGTGCACGACCAAAGCAAGTCAAGTCAAGTTGGGGAGCATGCACTGGTACAGTGTGTTGCCACAACCACTACACGAAGAAACAACTGAGGATCCCAGTTGGCAACCCCCCAGGCAGATACACAGTCCAGTCCCACCCTCCGGAAATGACCCTCTATCTGCTGCAGCCAGGTGTTACGTGGGTGACTCCTTGGCCTAGTCCAGCCACTCAGGTCCCCAACAATGAGGATCTTACGAGCTGGATCACCCTCGGGGAAACGCGCCACATGGCCGTAGTGCCATAACCGACGCTCCATCACAATGCAGGTAATGTGCCTCTTGCGGGACTCCATGGGCAACCTCTCATTCGACACAAAGTCAAACCAACGGTACCCAAGGATTTTCCGGAGAGACACAGTACCAAAGGAGTCCAGCCTTCATCTCAGGTCACTGGATAGCGTCCATGTCTCACAACACCCAGTCCATACAAGCATTGAACAGAGTAGGAGCAAGAACACACCCCTGACGAACCCCAGAATCAACTGGGAAAAACACAGAGGTTCTGCCTCCACTCTGCACAGCACTCACTGTACCAGTGTACAGGCCGGCCATGATTTCCAGCAACCTTGAGGTGATCCCATGAACCCTCAGGATGTCCCACAGGGCAGAATGCGGAGCTACAACTGCTATAAAACAAAAGAAGAACAAGAGGAAAAGGAGATTACGGAACTTCCTCCAAGTTTGAAGTGCTGCGATTCAAATACTTTGCACTGTTTTATTTTGTTCCAATCATGCTGCTGTGTGTTGCTATGGGTCGTAGGAGTTTTGACGATTTATAATCTGTAAATCACCCATGAACAAGGATTAACAAAGGGCCAATAGTACATATTGCATATGCCACAAATTTTTAAATCCTCTTCTTTCAAATGTGTAGTTAATCATTGCATATTCTGTCTCCTAATATGCCTAAAGTTTCCTTTAAGAAATTTCTTTGAGCTGTTTGCCATTTATCTTGCAGATTACCATTCCTATGGATTTTCCCAAAAGAGTTTACCAGGGGATTTGCCTTTTCTGTATTGCTTTTTGCTACTGTGGTTTTTATCCATTAAAATTGGTATGCCTGATTCTTTATTTATGCCATTTAGTCATCAGAATATCCCCCGCACTTTTAATAAATCAGTATGACTATGACATAATCAGTATGACATAAACAAAACATTCTCCAATAATCCCTTTTAGCTCCTTTGATTATTCTTCTTGCTTTCTGTTTATTATAATGTAACACATCTTCATATCTGTAATACTCTCTTTTATTGCAATACAGTAGTGCAGTCATCACTCCACCAGGATACCATTTTCTTATCTTTTATTCTACTTGAGGTTTGTGGAATTGTTTCTTCTTTCAGAAGTGACTTTCAGATTATACCCATTGTGGCTGACCCTTTTAATAAAAGGTCTGGGGAGAGAGCATATCCCGACCATTACCTCCCCTGTAGCGCTAGAGGGCAGCTCCCCTGGCATGCAGCAGTGTCACAGGTTTAGAATATGGAAGCTCAGCCCTGCTGGGGTCCATGGCCACTGCCAGGGGGTAGCTGGAGAATTGCTGAGCCTATGTTTGCAGCATTTCTGCCACACCGGGAAGTGGTGGTGGAAGTAAGTCAACGAGCACCTGGAGCACCTCTGGGTGCCTTATAAAAGGAGCCAGAGGCCACGAGAGAGAGGGAGAGGGGCACACGGCATGCTTCTCCACTTTTGAATAACAGTGTGTTGTGTGCTGCACTTGTACCTCTACCTATCCTTGTCGGGCAGCTGTATGTGCCCCGGTGGTCCACACCATCCATGTTATCCTCGTCATTAATTGTCAACACCTTATTGCACTTATAAATAAATTCCAATTTTCAGATTTAAACTTTTGTTTTGGATTATAGCCAAAATTCTACGTATCCAGTTACATTTTTATTTGACAAGATATTGGAAAATGATCTTTTCCCAATGTAGATTTTTGATAAACCTCACGTGTTCACTTCCAACTATATTATTACAAACAAATATTAAGATTGAACATGACATTAATTTGTATCTTGTATCCCAGCATTTTCCTTTTCCATTATTGAAAAAAAACAGATTATATTTATCTATTATTGATTCTAATATTTTCCCATTATTATTTATCTTACTGCTCCATAAGGTGCTGTAAACACTGAAATCCCGCACCAAATACAATTTTTATTATTAGTTGGAAATAAACCTTCTAGTGCTATACAGCACTTAGAATATGAATTATAGAAATTTATTAGCAACAAGTTAATATTTTGTAACCATACTTAAATGGAAATGCAGTCTAGTTCATATATATTTTGAAATTATTTGAAAATTTGAAAAAAATGTTAACTGCAATTGTGGACATAACCATGTTTCTTTATTACATATTGTGGAAGGAAGGAAGTGGGATTGAGATTGATGATTTTGCAAAAGACTTGCAATATTAAGTTTTGTCCGGTGAATTAAAGTAAAATATGATTAGTAAAATAGCCATCAGGAAGTGATGGGCCAGAACAAAATACAGATGGATTAAAAGATCGATTAAAAATTTCAATTTTAGAAAAAAAAGTGAGCAGCTTTTTAGATTATAGACTTTGAAGTAGGAAAAATGATTAATCTCATTACATGGTGAAAATGGTAACATTTTAAGCTTAGAACTAGAATTGATAGAAGAAGAAAAGCCATCAAGGACGATTAACTGCTCCGATTCCCATTAAGCATTATTGTAAACAAAAGCAAATGACTGTTTGGCTAGTCAAGATACGCTTATGGAAATTTTGCTTTTATATAACTGTATAAGTCAGTTGGAAATTTTTATTGGGTTTGTTTGGGTTCCAGCACATATTGGGGTGAACGGAAATGAAATTGCTGATAGTTTATCTTAAAAATTTGTGGAAAAGGATAAATAATGAAATTAACAGTAGTATAAAAAGACAGGTTTTAAAATTATGGTGGAATTAATGGGAATGAGCAGTTAAAGATAGACACATATGATTCATAATAATGTCACCCCTTGTAAATATGTAGTTAAAACAGAAGAGGAGAACTAATATTAAGTAAGGTAAGGCTAGGTCACTCAGCCTTAAATCAAGGACTGTGTCTAATAAGTCACCACCAAGATCGATTGTGTGCAAAATATGGATCAATAGAAACAACTCAACATGTGTTACTTCACTGTATTCTGTATCAAAATCAAAGATGGCCACTAATTCAGGGTTTCTGCAAAACTAAAGTGACTACAATATCACCAAAAGATTTCCTAGACTAGAAGAAAAAGACAACAATGCTGATATTTGCAAAGTACTAATACAATTCCTTAAAAACACTGGATTGGAAAAAATGTTTAGCCTATAATATCAAATGAAGAATCATCCCTCCATACAGTAGATGGAGGTAATATACCACCAGTATTGAAACTGCCATATAACAAAAGAAGAAGAAGAAAAATAAGAAGAAGGGGGATGGTGGTTTGAGACTTTGAGAGGAAATGGCAAAATGACGAATATGCACAGAAACTATCTCAACAAATATGGTTACAATAAATAATGAAGATGAGAATGAAGAAAGTGAAAAATGGCAAGAAATGAGATGAACTGATAAAATAAACAGAGAAAAGGAGAGGTTCAAATTAATCAGATGCATGAAAAGGAAAAGGAATACTGATATTTCATATGGATACAATGTTATAATAAAATGGATGGTGGCAAAAATTTAGTGTGTAAATGTGTTAGGAAATACTCTCACTCTCTCCTCTTGCTTTACTCTTAATTGGGAGAAGCAGTAGTTCTAATGTAAGATCGTCCAATGTTATTGATTTCTTTGCCTTGACATCAAAAGTGAGACAACCAACCCTCTGCAGCAACCGAAGATTTAAAACACCTATTTTAAGACAAATGTGCATGTCTCTATCCATAAGCTTATTTATGGCAGTGATCAGCCTTCACAACATATATGCCAGCTTATCCTCCCAGTTTATTAATCTTGCTTTTATGTAATGTTCTTGTTCTTTATCAAATAGCTCACTCTAGCTCAACTGTCTTGAAAATGACCATTACCGCTTATGTCTGTTGCCGGAGTCCCTTCATTTTACAATTTTGTTTTTTATTAATAAATTTGAATCTCAAGAATTTTATTTCTTGTTTCTGTTAATTAACCAGAAGGTAATTGTATGTAAGTTTATGAAAAGTAGATATGATTAATAAAATATTTTGAAAAAAAAGAAAAACATTACATTTGAAGAACTGTGGGATTCTATTCTTCCCCTGTCAAATGTGTTGATTTTCTCAGAAAAAATAAAATTTAGGCTGGAGGAATAATTAAAGATAAACGAAGCAGAATGTCTAATTAAACCATGTCATTCAAAAACCAAACAATGGTTTCTAATTAAGAATTTGATTGGAATAGAGGCCTGTAGCCTCCGTCACCCTCCACACCTAGGGACAACCACCCCTGCATTTATTTCTGTCCTAGCCTTTTCTCCACTATCCAGAAACCTTTTGATGAATGTGAACCAGGTTTACGTGAGTATAGCAAATCGTGTCTGAAAAAAGTATCACAGAAAAAGGCATGTCTGACCAAAACTGTAAATAGTGGTCAATGTGGAACAATACTTATAACTTTTATAAATTATGTAAATAAGTAATGTAAATGTACAAACATTCAAAAAAGCACAAAAGAATAATAAGTATGCAGTAGAATGAATGGTACCATAGATTAATTAGTAAAAATTACATGCATACAGTAATACAAGTATACACTCACCGGCCACTTTATTAGGTACACCATTCTAGTACCGGGTTGGCCCTGGTTTTGCCTTCAGAGCTGCCATAGATTCAGCAAGGTGCTGGAAACATTCCTCAGGGATTTTGATCCATATTGACATGATAGTATCACACACTTGATTCAGATTTGTCAGAAGCACATCCATGATGCAAATCTTCCGTTCCACATCCCAAAGTTGCTCTATTGGATTGAGATCTGGTGACTGTGGAAGCCATTTGAGTACAGTGAACTCATTGACATATTCAGAAAACCAGTATGAGATGATTTGAGCTTTGTGATGTGTTGCAATATCCTGCTGGATGTAGCCATCAGAAGATGGGTACACTACAGTCATAAAGGGATGGACATAGTCAGCAACGATACTCAGGTAGGCTGTGGCATTTAAGCAGTCCTCATTTGGAGCTAAGGGGACCAAAGTGTGCCAAGAAAATATCCCCCACACCATTAAACTACCACCACTATCCTGGACCATCGATGCAAGGCAGGATGGATCCATGCTTTCATGTTGTTGATGTCAAATCCTGAACCTACTATCCAAATGTCGCAACAGAAATCGAGTCTCATCAGACCAGGCAACATTTTTGCAGTCTTCTATTGTCCAATATTAGTCCACTGTGTGCACTGTAGCCTCAGTTGCCTGTTCTTAGCCGATAGTAGCGGCACCTTGTGTGGTCTCCAGTTGCTGTAACCCATCTGCTTCAAGGTTCGACATGTTGTGTGTTCAGAGATGCTCTTCTACATACCTTGGTTGTAACGATTGGTTATTTTAATTACTGTTGCCTTTCTATCAGCTCAAACCGGTCTAACCATTCTCCTCTTACCTCAAGTATCAACAAGGCATTTTCACCCAGACAATTGCCGATCACTGGATATTTTCCCTTTTTTGGACCATTCTCTGTAAATCTTAGAGATGGTTGTGTGTGAAAATACTAGTCCACCACTGAAATACTCAGACCAACGCGTCTGGCACAAACAACCATGCCATGTTCAAAGTCACTTAAATCAAATACAGTATGATGCCCATTCTGATGCTCAGTTTGAACTTCAACAGGTCACCTTGACAATGTCTAGGTGCCTAAATGCATTGAGTTGCTGCCATGTGATTGGCTGATTAGATATTTGCATTGACAAGCAGTTGAACAAGTATACCTAAATAAAGTGGCCAGTGAATGTTTAGGAATGCCTGCATTTTTACACCTGTAGGATCTGTAAAAGGCCTATTGGTTAGAAAAAAGGAAGGACATAGTGTGTTAATTGTGGCAAAACTGAGTACAGTATTTGGCTAATAAACATTTGAAAATACATGCATCTTTAAAAATTTCCCTTTTTCATATACAGCACTTGGGGAGTGGAATGTCACCTCTTTTGGGGGAAAGAAGCCAGAGTTAGTGGATAAGGCAGAGCGCTACCAGATAGATATAGTTGGGCTCATGTCCACCCACTCACTTGGTTCTGGAACCAAACCCCTCAAAAGGGGCTGGAATCTCCTTTTCTCTGGAGTTGCCCTGGAGTAAAAGGCATCAGGCAGAAGTGGGCTTTTAATTTAGACCGTGCCTGGTCAATGGAATGTTGACGTTTGTCCCAGAGAAAGAGAGGGCTGCCTCTGTGCAGCTGAAGGCCTTGGAGTGGACTCTGACTGTCATATGTACTTATGCAACAAACGTCAGTTTGTAGTACCAGGCCTTATTGGAGTACCTGGAATGGGTCCTGGAAAGGGTCCCAAATGGGGGCTCCATAGTCCTGATGGGCAACTTTAATGCCAACTTGGGTAACAATGGAGACACCTGGAGAGGTATAATGGGAGAAACAGCCTGCCTGGTCTAAATCCGAGTGGTATTTTGTTATTGGACTTCTATGGTAGGCATGGTTTATCCATAACAAACACCATGTTTGAACTTAAGGTGGAAAACATGATATGTTACAGAGGTGAAAGTAAGAAAGTTTCTTAATGTGATTTTTGTGGGCGGAATAAGAAAGGGAGGAATCAAAAATGACACCAAGATTCTTTGCAGTAGAGGCAGGTCTGATGAGATCACCGCCAAGATTGACTGGGAAGGAGCTCATTTTATTAAGTTGCACTTTAGGCCCAATTTGCAGGAGTTCAGTTTTGTTGCAATTTAATTCAGAATCAGATCAGAATCAGAATCAGCTTTATTGGCCAATTAGATAGATAGATAGATAGATAGATAGATAGATAGATAGATAGATAGATAGATAGATAGATAGATAGATAGATAGATAGATAGATAGATAGATAGATAGATACTTTATTAAGCCCAAGGGGAAATTCACATACTCCAGCAGCACCTTACTGATAAAAAAAACAATATTAAAGATTGATAATAATGCAGGTAAAAACAGACAATAACTTTATATAATGTTAACGTTTACCCCCCCGGGTGGAACTGAAGAGTCGCATAGTTTGGGGGAGGAACAATCTTCTCAGTCTGTCAGTGGAGCAGGACAGTGACAGCAGTCTGTCGCTGAAGCTGCTCTTCTGTCTAGAGATGACACTGTTTAGTGGATGCAGTGGATTTTCCATAATTGATAGGAGCCTGCTGAGCGCCCATCGCTCTGCCACAGATGTCAAACTGTCTAGTTCCATGCTTACAATAGAGCCTGCCTTCCTCACCAGTTTGTCCAGGCGTGAGGCGTCCCTCTTCTTTATGCTGCTTCCCCAGCACACCACTGCATAGAAGAGGGCGCTCGCCACAACCGTCTGATAGAACATCTGCAGCATCTTATTGCAGATGTTGAAGGATGCCAGCTTTCTAAGGAAGTATAACCGGCTCTGTCCTTTCTTACACAGAGCATCAGTATTGGCAGTCCAGTCGAATTTATCATCCAGCTGCACTCCCAGGTATTTATAGGTCTGCACCATCTGCACACAGTCACCTCTGATGATCACGGGGTCCATGAGGGGTCTGGGCCTCCTAAAATCCACCACCAGCTCCTTGGTTTTGCTGGTGTTCAGGTGTAGGTGGTTTGAGTCGCACCATTTAACAAAGTCCTTGATTAGGTCCCTATACTCCTCCTCCTGCTCACTCCTGATGCAGCCCACGATAGCAGTGTCATCAGCGAACTTTTGCATGTGGCAGGACTCCGGAGTTGTGTTGGAAGTCCGATGTATATAGGCTGAACAGGATTGGAGAAAGTACAGTCCCTTGTGGCGCTCCTGTGTTGCTGACCACAATGTCAGACGTGCAGTTCCCAAGATGCACATACCGAGGTCTGTCTTTAAGATAGTCCACGATCCATGCCACCAGTTATGAATCTAGGTTGGGTTGTGTTGAAGGCGCTAGAGAAGTCTAGAAACATAATTCTTACAGCACCACTGCCTCTGTCCAAGTGAGAGAGGGATCGATGTAGCATATAGATGATGGCATCCTCCGCTCCCACCTTCTCCTGATATGCAAACTGCAGAGGGTCGAGGGCGTGTTGAACCTGTGGCCTCAGGTGGTGAAGCAGCAGCCTCTCCATGGTCTTCATCACATGTGATGTCAGAGCAACAGGCTGGAAGTCATTCAGCTCACTAGGACGTGATACCTTTGGGACTGGGGTGATGCAAGATGTTTTCCAAAGCCTCGGGACTCTCCCCTGTTCCAGGCTCAGGTTGAAGATGCGCTGTAGAGGACCCCCCAGCTCCGATGCACAGACCTTCAGCAGTCGTGGCGATACTCCATCTGGACCCGCTGCTCAGCTCTCTGCTCACTTGCGCTGTTGTAATTATGGGTGGGGATGTCTCTCCTATGCTGGTATCAGCAGAAGGATGTGTGGAGGGTGCAGTACTCCGAGGTGAGAGTGAGAGTGGGTTAGGGTGGTCAAACCTGTTAAAGAAGTTGTTCATCAGGTTTGCTCTCTTCACGAATCTCTCGATGGTGGTACCCCGCTTCGAGCTGCAGCCAGTGATGATCTTCATCCCATCCCACACTTCCTTCATGCTGTTATTCTGCAACTTCTGCTCCAGCTTTCTCCTGTACTGCTCCTTCGCCGCCCTGAGTTGGACTCGGAGTTCCTTATGGACGCGCTTGAGCTCATGCTGATCACCGCCTTTAAAAGCCCTTTTCTTCTGGTTCAAAGGCCCTTGATGTCACTTGTAATCCAAGGCTTGTTGTTAGCATAGCAGCGTACAGTTCTTACTGGAACTACAATGTCCATACAGAAGTTGATGTAGTCAGTAGTGCAGTCAACAACTTCCTCAATGTTCTCACTATGTGATCCCTGCAGGATATCCCAGTCTGTAGTTCCAAAACATTCTCTCAGAGCATTCTCAGCCTCCGGGGTCCACTTCCTGAATGATCGTGTGGTTGCAGGTAGGACCCTCACTTTTGGTTTGTAGTGAGGCTGAAGCAGAACCAGGTTATGGTCTGCTTTCCCAAGTGCAGGCAGCGGGGTGGCGCTGTATGCGTCTTTAACGTTTGCATACAGTAAATCAATAGTCTTATTTCCCTGGGCGTTACAGTCCACATACTGGGAGAAGACAGGTAATGTTTTGTCCAGCGTCACATGGTTAAAGTCTCCAGCGATTAGCAGAAGCGCCTCAGGGTGCTGCGCTTGTAACTTAGCAACAGCAGAATGGATGATGTCACTCGCTGTTTCCACGTCCGCCTGAGGAGGGATGTACACGATGACAACAATGACGTGTCCAAACTCCCTGGGCAAGTAATATATGTACACATACAAGGAATTGGACTCCAGTTTTACCTAGTATTGTCTCTGATGCTGTGAGATTGACTTAAGTGTTCATGAGAGTGATGGCCTGATGGAAGAAACTGTTCATATGTCTGGTAGTTTTGGCGTGCAGTGCTCTGTAGTGCCTACCAGAGGGAAGTAGTTGAAACAGGTTGTGACCAGGGTGTAATGGATCTGCAGTGATGTTTTCTGCCTGTTTCCTGACTCAAGATCTGTATAAGTCCTGAATGGAGGGCAGATCAACATCAATGATTTTTTCTGCAGTCCTGACTGTCCGTTGTAGTCTGTTCCTGTCCTGTTTTGTGGCTGAACCAAACCAGACTATGATAGATGAACAGAGAACAGATTGGATTACTGCAGAGTAAAATGGATGAGCAGCTCCTGAGGCAGGTTGAACTTCCTGAGCTGATGCAGGAAGTACTACCTCTGCTGGGCCTTTTTTGACAATTGTGTTTATGTTTGGTGCCCACTTCAGGTCCTGGGGAATTGTGGATCCCAGAAACCTAAAGTTTTCCACAGCAGACACAATGCTGTTGAGTAGTGTGAGAGGGGGCAACACTGGGGGGCTCCTCCTGAAGTCCACTGTCATCTCCACAGTTTTAAGCTTGTTCAGTTCCAGGTTGTTTTGACTGCACCAGAGGGCCAGCTGTTCGACCTCTCGTCAGTATACAGACTTGTCACTGTCCTTGATGAGGCCAATGACTGTCATATCATCTGCAAACTTCAGGAGTTTAACAGACGGGTCTCTTGTGGTGCAGTCATTTGTGTAGAGGGAGAAGAGCAGAGGGGAGAGGACACATCCCTGGGGGGTGCCAGTGCTGACTGTTTGTGTGCTGGATGTGATTTTTCCCAGTCTCACTTGCTGCTTCCTATCTGTCAGGAAGTTTGTGATCCACTGGCAGATGGCAGCTGGTACTGTCGTGGCTAAAAATCGTCACCAGAAGGCTTTTTACCAGAAATAAAGGCTATTAGGAGTCTTGGGATAGACAAAAAGAAATTACAGTTTTATTGCAATAAAATAAGCATAATAATAACAAAAATAACAAGGACTCAACCCAATATGGCCAAATTGAGCTGAGCCCCGAACAGTTCCGGACTCAAAACTTATATACCCTTTCTTATCACTTTGTCCTTGCTCAATTAGCTCATTCTGCATCTGGCTTTACTGTCCATTGTTTTTCTCTTGGTTTCTGTTCTGCTTATTTTGATTGGTCTAAGGCTGGGCAGATGGCTTCCTCTTACCATCTTTGGGCTTTTCTTATGTCATTTCCTATCTTTTCCGACCTCGCTCAAATTAGCTCATTTGCTCAGTTTCTCTGACTCCCCTTTACTCCTGTCCGGCCTCCCCTTTACTCCTGTCTGGCCTCCCCTCTACTCCTGTCCGGCCGATACCTTGAGTTCCCATGGGAACCCTTATTATCTCCTAACTTCACTGCAGCTGGCCCCTCGGTATTTATACTTGTCTATTGTTCACTTCTAGTTAGTTTTTTCTTATTTTTTTAACTGGCCAAGGCCTTAATTCCATATATGGGTTTTCCTCTCGTCATTTCCTTTTCTAAGCCTTCCAAACTTTTTTATAATGGTGGTTTGAAGCTTAAGCTTTGATTTTAAAAAATTATAGCATGTGCCTTTATTTAATCATTTGCTTGGCATGCTTGATTTACATTTAATTTCTGTACTAATGCTAGTATTACTAATTTTCTAAACTTATTTATGTTAGAACATATTTTTTCATTTGCATTACATCACCTGACCTTGGCAGCAATGCCTTCTTGCCATCTTTGCTGATTCAATATTTCAGCTGGCTTCGTACGTGCCTTTCAGAGCCTTCTTTTCTCTGTGGTATCATTCTTTTAGCTTCCTATCCTTGGACACAGGTGTTCTCAATCTTCTTTTCTTTATCTGTTCTAAGTTGGTTTTTACATGTCATTTTTTGTTCTTTTTTCTGTTCTTTTCCACACTAGCAATTCTGCTATAAGCTTAAAAAATAATGCAAAATGACTGATTTTTTAGTTAACTATTTACTTGACCTATCTTATTTTCTTAACATTCTAATTTGTGCTTAATCTAATGTTTTAGAAGCTTTTAATTACTTTTTATGGCTCTTTATGTTAATTTGCTATCTTCATGCTAATATAAAAAATTTTCCTTCTACAGTACAATGAGCCAAGTGAGTTTGGTGTGGAGGACTTCTGGAATGATAGTATTGAACGCCGAGCTGAAGTCCACAAACAGGATCCTAGCATATGTCCCTGGAGAGTCGAGATGTTGCAGGATGTAGTGCAGTCCCATGTTGATTGCATCATCTACTGACCTGTTTGCTCTGTAATTTTAAAGAGTTCTGCTCCATCCAGGTTTTAATTTCACTGAGGCAAGTTGTGAGCTGAGAAAGCTCCGATGAAGTTCCACTTTTATCGTCTGCATAAAAATTATAACCCAGTTCAAAGCTACGAATAATGTGGCCAAGGGGAAGCATATAGATACAGAAAAGCACAGGACTGAGGAAAGAGCCCTGTGGAACTCCTTGCATGACTGGAGCTGTAATGGACCTGCTGTTGCCAAGACTAACAAACTCTTGGCTATCAGTCAGATAGGACTTGAACCACTGGAGGGTAGTGCCGGAGATACCCAGCATGTTCTCCATTCTGGACAGTAGAATGTCATGTTTGACAGTGTCAAATGCTGCACTGAGGTCTAACAGAATTAATATGCTGGTTTGTCCAGAGTCTGCTGCCATAAGCAAATCATTGGTTACCCGTAGCAGAGCAGTTTCACAGCTGTGCTGTGCTCTGAAACCAGACTGAAAGGATTCCATGACATTATTAGAAGTTAAGTAGTTGCGAAGCTACAACACGCTGAAGAACTTTTGACAGAAAAGGTAATTGGGAAATAGACCTAAAATTGTTAAGATTATCAGCATCGAGATCAGACTTTTTTAACATTGGGGTTACAGAAGTGGTTTTAAAAGTGTGCGGCACAAAGCCAGTGTCAAGGGATGAGTTTATTATTGTTGTAATAGTTGGGATTATGGCATGAAGGCAGGATTTAAATAGTGTACGGGAAATGGTGTCCAGTACACAAGAAGTCGGCCTCATCTTACAAAGCAGGTCATTAACAAAAGCAGATGTGACTGGTGAGAACTTAGAGAAAGAGCTGGATGGAGTGGGAAAACAGGGAAAGATATAAACAGATGATGTATTTATGTTAGATGAATTATTTAGATCTTTAATTTTGTTACGGAAAAAGTGGAGGAATTTCTCACAGACTTCAGTAGAAGAGGTAGTTGGGCCAGATTTGGGTTGGAGTAGTTTATTAAATACAGAGAACAAAACCCTTGGGTTATCGTGGCCACTTTCTATTATTCTGCCATGATGGGTGTTCTTGGCAGCAGTTAGTGCTTCTCTGTAGGCTCTTTGGTGGTCAGAGAAAGCCTGGATGTGCACAGTAAGGCCAGACTTACGTGACATTCTCTCAAGGCGTCGGCCAGCTGCTTTCATAGATTGCAAATCTCAATTATACCAAAGAGATGAACGCTTAAAGGAAACCTCCTTATGTTTTAAAGGAGCTGTTTTATCTAATGCTGAATGAAGGGCTGTGTTACAGTGGTCAACAAGACTATCTAGTGTTGATGGAACAGGTGAAGACAGTAAAAGATCAGAAATGGATACAGAAAGGATAGAGGGACAGATATTTTTAAGGTTTCAGAAAGAAATTTGTCGTTTACAGGTAAGGGGAGGGAAAGGTAATGAGACAGTGAAAAGCACTGCTTTATGGTCAGAGAGTCCCAAATCAGTGCTTGTAAGTGTTGGCAACGGATAGTCCAGATGTACAGATCAGATCCAATATATGGCCACCAGAGTGGGTGGGAAAATCAACATGTTGTGTCAAGTCAAAACACTCCAGTAAGGATAGGAATTCATTTCTCAGTTTAGATGTGGGGATGTCAATATGGATGTTGAAATCACCAAGAAGAATGACTCTTTGGGAAAAGGAACTTAAGTGGGTTAATAGCTCAGTCAGATCAGATAAGAAGGATGTATTGTATTTTGGAGGATGATAAAGTACAATGAGTAAGACAGGACCTGATTCCGTTATTAGTTTAAGAGCTAGGCACTCAAAAGACAAAGGACAATCAATTGGGATTCTTTTGATATTTAACTCGACTCTGACAATTACAGCAAGTCCTCCACCTTGTCTTGAGCTATGAGGCTCTGTGAGGAAAGTGTAGCCAGTTGGTGTCGCCTCCGTGAGAGACGTAAATTCATTCGGCTTTTGCCAAGTCTCCATTAAACACAGCATATCAAGTTTGGTGTCAATTATGAATTCTGACAGCACCAATGCTTTGCCATGAAAAGATCTCAAATTAAACAATGCAATATTAGTTAATGAGGCTTCTTTTGCACAGTGCCATGGCTGGAGTTTAATTTCACATATTGTAAATTTGGCACACTGACACTTCTATTTCCAGGGCTATGAGTAGGACAGCATATTCCTGAGCAAATGCTGCCGGTGATCTTTTCATTCACAGCCCGGTGATGGCGGCGACCTGACCTGTGATGTACTGTACATACTTCGGGTGCCGCAAAACACGGGTGTCTTTTATGATATTCCAGTCAGACCATTTGCTCTGGACAAACTGTTTAATATGAAGAAGTTTGTCACGATAGTATTTTAGCATGATACTGAGCAATACTTATCTGATAGCAATGGAGAAGAAGCACAGCACAGCGAAGCCAGTGAGATGGGCGGGTGCAGTGGAGCAGATGAGCGGCGATAGCAAAGGAGCAGAAAGCATAGCAGGAGGAGGTAGCAGGATTTAGAGGTTCCAACATACAGCCACATACAAGTAACGTTGGGTATTACAGGCATGATCACCCCAGAGCAACAAGCCAGCTGGGTGTGAACATCAGATCAGTTCTTAGTCATAAAGCACAATAAAATGATATGAGAGCAGACCAGCATAGCAACTATAATCAAGGAGACAAACATCCCAGGCTCCTAGATCGCCAAGGTACAAAGAAATGTTCGTAGGACTCGTCCCCGTGATCCACAGATTCAGTTGTTCCCAGTCAAGATAAAGTCCATAAAGTCCGTAAAAATTAAACCAAATCCATAGAATTTGAATCAGCTGCATCCACGAACTATACATACAATAAAGAAAATAAAACAAGCATAAAAAAGTGCAGGATTAAGGTGAATTATGCGAAAAGTGTTGTTAACAGGGAAGAGCAGCAACAGCATGCGTTTGCCAGCGTCCCCTCCTTTGTAATGACTGTTAAAAGGGTATGGGCCAGACGCTCCAGTGCCATCCATTTTCAGGGCTGGCTGATTCGGCAGGTGAGTTGTTACACACTCCTTAGTGGGTTCTGACTTCCATGGCCACCTATCCTAAGAATGCAAAGTTCCGTGTACAATAATAACAAGTTGAAAAAAGTAGACCTTAGCTGATCATTTCTGATCATTGTCATCTTAATTTATAAAGACATCTTCCTATATGATCCATAGATGCAGTGAAAACTTGCCTCACAGAACTAGTGGTATACCACTTTTTCAATGATTGTGAACTTGGTGTTTTGCAACACCACACATCAATTTGGAGGAGTCTATACAAAAATACTACTCCACAATCAGTATATGGTATTCCAATAAATATGGCATTTCCAAGTAGACAAGAGAACCAACATGACCAAATAGAGAGTAAAGGGACCTTCGAATAGTTTCACATCCTTACCGTGCACAGGAATGCTTTTCATGTGCCACCCTGTATAGGACAGCTTCAAAGTTAAAGTATTCCTGAAACTTTTTGAAAATAAAATTGAGACTTCACAAGAGACTTGTGCTAGAGGAAAATTCAATTAGAATCAGATTCATGTTTTGATATACTGTGTCTTTTTTTACTACTTCAAGATTAGTGCAATGCTTTTGAACTTTTGCTGTGTAATTTCATTATGATTTTTCTGAAATGTGCCTAAAATAAATAAAAGATGTCTGCCACTCTTTTAATATGTCCAATCTGACTTTAATATAATTTTTGTCAATCAAAAACAAAACAATGTTAGCTACAGTAAATTCACATCATACTGTACCTAAGCCAATAGACCCCTTCATTGTGCTTATCTGCTTGTTAAGAACAAAGTGAAGGATGATTTATCTGACCAGAAAATGTTTTCTCAAGGCCCAGAAGACAACAGCTTTTAATTTGTCATAAAAAAGCACATTCTTAGGTGTAGTATGGGATTTATGGACTATATTTTAGCTATTGTTCCTTCCATTGAGCCAGCACCTTAACATGGCGGAGTGGTTTGCATGATCAGTGATGTGAACATGGAATGTTGTTCCTCAGTTTCCATGAAACTTCGCTTTAAGAGGAATGCAACAGTTACTTTTCATTTAGAGCAGTTGTATCAATTGATAGCTAGATCACTGGAATGAACTGAACAGTCATTTCAAATACAGTGTATGAATTGCATTCTGAAATGGTAATATTTTTGATGTTGTGTCATTTTGAACTGGTGGTTTCAGTTCAATGTATTGTATCCAAGAAATTGGAAAAATCGTTCGAATTTTGAAATATTTACATTTTGATCATTGGTTGTGAGTTTTGGATCTAGTTGTAAAAAATGACATCAAGGTTTTGAAACTATTGCTAAAGCATTGTAAAAAAATGTAAGAAGTGGATTATAGGACAGCTAGACAACAAAAAAATACAACAAAACCAAACTGAAATAAGTTTGTTAATGAATTAAATACTGGAGTAAAGAAACAGAAAAACATGGTGAGACCGAAATGTATTAAAACAACCTGAAATTAAAGTCTGCAATGTGCACTTTAATCACATCTGAATTATTTGTAGTTTTAAATGGTGGAGCAAAAGGGTAAATCAAGGAAAAATGATGCAGTAACATTAGATTTGTTACTAAGGCAGTAAAACTGTTTGGAAAGATTAAACAAAAGTGTGTACATTTATGATTGGACAGGGCAGAACAGGACATATGGTGCACATGGAATAAATTCCACAAACCTGTAGGGAAAATGTCAAGGCTACATGCAAATGTTTAAGCTGTTGTATCTTAAAAAAACACTGGATTATAGAGGAAAAGGGAATAAAAGAATAACAACAAACATGTAACATGGTTGAGTTTATATGAAAAAAAGCTAGCTTTCAAGTTAAAATTTGAAGGTGATGGATGCAAAAAAAGGAAACCAGCATATGTGTGGATGGCATGTTGTGTGTTGGAAGTGAGGCATATTCGTAAAAAGAAATAGGAAATATTATTTCAGCAAAACATGAAATAAGAAAATTGTGATGTGTTGTAAACAAACAAAATATAATAGAAAACTAGAAATATAAGCAAGGAAGCTAGGCATCAATTGGACAATATCCAAAATGCTTAATGAGAATTGTTTTGGGTGGGGGTGGATGAGGAGTTTATTTCACACATTGATTGTTACCCATTTTGAACTACTGAATTATTATCAACTTTCATAAATAAAATAAACAATTGATCTTAAAAAATATAACCGAGAGTTTTTTAAAATTATGTTATATAACAATGTGGTTAGATACTGACAAAATCTCTGCGAGAAATTTATGTCGAAAAATGGTAAAGGGCGCAGATTGATAGTAATGGAAATATTAAACTTGGCATTCTGTAAGGAAATCTGAATCGAATATATATGAAGTGAAATAGATAATGAAATCGGGACTTAGACATCATAGTTTAGACATAGGAGGAAAAACGTACACACACTAAGTCCTGCTGGAACTACGAGGCCACAGTACAAACTTACGCGTCTCTGTGCTACAATACTAACTCTAGCGCTCCTTGCCCTTAAATTAAATATACCTATACATTATTACACTACAGCAAGAATATATATCCAAAACTGCGGTCACGAATTAGAGAACAATACGGTAATTGGGCACACATTCGTTTACCCCTAGAAAAAACAATTTTCAGTTGTATGGGTTTAAAAGGATGGGCAAAGAATAAACACCTCTAACTACACAATGGCAGCCTCTTCGTTAAACACGCCTTTAAATATTTAATTAGGTACAAACCAATTTGTAACAGTTTTAGAATGAAAACGTAGCTCTATAGTTGCACCTGAAAGAGAATTATGACAAATCTCAATATAATAGAAGAACATTCTTTTATTTTATGGTTTCAAAGTAGGACAACCTCGGTTTCTTTACCTGAAAACAAACACACGTTGCGCTATCCCTTCCTGTGACGCAATCATCTACTACCCAAAAATCTTTGCGCGTTCCATGGCGTATGGTGTAGAAAAATGTCCGCTGTTTCTTAAAGCGAAGGCGAAGTAGATGACTTTTAGTGTATACATATTTTTAAGATTTACATAACGTAATCCAGAGCTTCTTTTTTGATGAGGAGTTAATCAATGAAGATGTCTTCAGATTGACGAGGAATTCATCTCAGAAGCTGAAAGAACAAAACGCATGGTACAGGTGGGGCCTTTATGCATTTTTTTTAACCTATGCGTGGGAATTGTTTTTGTCTTTTTTTCAGTCTTTATTCGTATACATTGAAATTCTCCAGTCGCCGATCAGAGACCCAGTTTCTCAGCTGGTGGGAACTGTTCGGAATATATTTCAGCGTCACACTTAGGTTCACTTTCAGGACTAATAGAAAAAAATCTTCTTTTTTAATACGGTGAGATGATTTGATAAGCATATACTACCAGACAGACTAGCACAACAATTAAAATATTTTAATGTGGGAAACTTTCAGAAAGCAAAACATACACAAAGGAGAAATCATGATACAGTTTATAACTGTAGATCCATCCATTTTCATACCTGCGCAGTCCAAATCAGGATATGGTGCCAGTCTCTGGCCGCTCACTCATACAAGACCAGTTTAGAATCACAAATGATTATGAATCTAACACACACGTTTTTTGTAATGTGTTAATAAATTTGGAGTACCCATTGAAAACGCGTGTAGATAATGTTTAATCAGTCTTTCAACAGTAGATATCTGGTATCGAGTCTGTCCTAACACAAACAGTTCTGTAACCTTTTCACTTTAGCTTCTTTTGTCAATACAGCTTTCCCATTTTTAATGGGATTGTTGTGTATGTATTGCTTGTTTAATTCATATTCAGCAAACTTGTTCAGATTGTGTGTACAGGTATGGTGAGTAGTTAGTCTGGCCCTTAATATGTGTCTTTACAAGAGTTAAAAAGTACGGGGTTTCGTCGCAGAAAAAAAAATGCTTTTTTATTTTTTATTTTTGCAGAATTCCTAGTTGTTCGCTTAAGAATATGAGGGGAGATGAGAAACTTGTTTGTCCACAAAGGTTTATTAAGCAAGGCTGTGAGAATATAACTGAGCTTTGGTAGTTTGGGAGTTTTTAAACACTAATGTAAATTTTATTTTGCACATTTATGGAGTATCTAATGCCACAAGTAGAGAGATTACCATTTCATTTGAAACTTTACTTGATTTTTCTTGCAACAACTGTTGTTCACACTTCCTGCGTGGAGTTTCCAGTGGATAATCTGTTTTATTCTTGTAGATCACAAATACATGCAGGTTAGATTGTCTGATGACTAAGGCTGGTATTAGCACTGATTTAATTTGATTTTGATTCTCAATGTCCCGATTCAATATCTTTTTTTAACTTGATTGAAGTACAGTGCACTGATATGTTTGAAGTGCTGGCTTTTTTTAAGAGATTTCTTAACCATGCATGGTGAACATTAATATGATGTGATGATTTTGGGGAAAAAAAGGTAATGCAAAACACTGGATAGGTTCACAGAATTAACATTTACTGCTTTACTGCTTTAATCGACAAAACAAAATTACTAACACATTTGTGACAGCACATGGGATTGAAAAATTTTTAACACATTCAAAAAAAATTTCAAAAACATAAAAGTTCTTCAAATGAAAAACCCATCATTATAAATTGCAGTGCTCTCTCTTCTTAGACAGACTGACATTTTTGTGCAAGAAAAACTTCTGTGTGAGGTAAGAATATCACCAGCTGAAGAGAAAACCACAGCAGGGATAGTAGTCCCATGTACACAAAGATAGTGATTGCTTGTTGGGACTAAAAGGGGTACTCCCCCTCATGCATTCTCCACAAGTGAATTTTCAGAGTGGAACAGGTTTCACATCCCTGTATCAGTTCAATTCCTCATGAATTCTATCTGCAATAGACATATTTGATGATCCTGCAGTCTCTGGTGTATAGGCTGCCCAAAAGAGACCCTCCAGTGCAGAGGACACTTTTGACCTTTTTGGTGGAGCAGAGACATCATCACCCACTTTGGAAGGACTAATGTGGATAATCTAGGGCGGAGTGGTGGCTCTGAGGCTAAGGATCTGCGCTGGTATCCAGAAGGTTGCCGGTTCGAATCCCCGTCACTGCCAAAAGAGATCCTGCTCTGCTGGGCCCTTGAGCAAGACCCTTAACCTGTAATTGCTGCAGGGGCGCTGTACAATGGCTGACCCTGCGCTCTGACCCCAAGGGGTATGTGAAAACTAACAAATTTCTAATACGAGAAATCGTATAAGACGAAATAAAGAACAAAAAAAAAAAAAAAATCTGTTGTACAGGTGTAATCCCATTACTACTATGAAAATCATCAGATTCTTGCTGCTAAAAGATAAAATGACAAGAAATTATAACAAAATTATGTGTTTGAGAACACAAGGGAATTCACAAGCATTATGTGCTCCATTTTAACCCCATTTGAATTTGAATTAAGACAATATTTTGCCTGTTATTGCTTATCTATTTGAGGGGTGTGTACATAAGTGACTTCACAACATATGCATAAGCACAGAATGACATTCAAGAAGCAATACTTGATTAGCAATGAATAGTTAATATATCAGTATTTGCAACAGTATAACAAAATAACATTGCTTTTTTTTATTATTATTCACAACGCTGCTGTTCTTCGAAATTCTCCCCAATTTAACAAACACGTATTACTACATTAGAGTCCACACATAATACTATTTCATTCCAATATTGTATATTTCATCTTGAATTAATAGAAATTAAAGATACAGAAGGAATACTCCTTTCAGAAATTCTACAACTCACACATATCAACCTGTTGCCAATGTGTAGCAGTTGTTAGTGAGTCTTGAAAATGTGTCCTCCTTGTCCTCCTCTGACAAAAAAAAAAGCGTGACCTTAAATTCTGTGTATCTTCTTCATCTTTCGGCTGCTCCCGTTAGGGGTCGCCACAGCAGATCATCTTCTTCCATCTCTTTCTGCCCTCTGCATCTTGTTCTGTTACACCCATCACCTGCATGTCCTCTCTCACCACATCCATAAACCTTCTCTTGGGCCTTCCTCTTTTTCTCTTGCCTGGCAGCTCTATCTTTAGCACCCTTCTCCCAATATACTCAGCATCTCTCCTCTGCACATGTCCAAACCAACGCCTCTCTGACTTTGTCTACCAACCGTCGAACTTGAGCTGACCCTCTAATGTACTCATTTCTAATCCTGTCCATCCTCGTCACCCCCAGTGCAAATCTTAGCATCTTTAACTCTGCCACCTCCACCTCTGTCTCCTGCTTTCTGGTCAGTGCCACCGTCTCCAACCCATATAACATAGCCGGTCTCACTACCGTCCGGTAGACCTTCCCTTTCACTCTTGCTGATATCCGTCTGTCACAAATTACTCCCGACACTCTTTTCCACCCATTCCACCCTGCCTGCACTCTTTTTCACCTCTGTTCCACAATCCCCATTAATCTGTACTGTTGATCCCAAGTATTTAAACTCCTCCACCTTCACCAAATCTACTCCTTGCATCCTCACCATTCCACTGACCTCCCTCTCATTTACACACATGTATTCTGTCTTGTTCCTACTGACCTTCATTCCTCTCCTCTCTAGAGCATATCTCCACCTCTCCAGGGTCTCCTCAACCTGCTCGCTACTATCTATCTATCTATCCATCTACTATCGCTACAGATCACAATGTCATCACCAAACATCATAATCCACGGGGACTCCTGTCTTATCTCGTCTGTCAACCTGTCCATCACCATTGCAAATAAGAAAGGGCTCAGAGCCGATCCCTGATGTAATTCCACCTCCACCTTGAATGCATCCGTCGCTCGTACCGTAGACCTCACCACAGTCACACTTCCCTCATACATATCCTGTACAACTCTTACATACTTCTCTGGCACTCCTGACTTCCTCATACAATACCACAGCTCCTCTCAAGGCACCCTGTCATATGCTTTCTCCAGGTCCACAAAGACACAATGCTACTCCTTCTGGCCTTTTCTATACTTCTCCATCAACACCCTCAGAGGAAACATCGCATCTGTGGTGCTCTTTCTTGGCATGAAACCATACTGCTGCTCACTAACCATCACCTCACTTCTTAACCTAGCTTCCACTACTCTTTCCCATAATTTCATGCTGTGGCTCATCAACTATATCCCCCTGTAGTTACTGCAGTCCTGCACATCCCCCTTATTCTTAAATATCTGCACCAATATACTACTTCTCCACTCCTCAGGCATCCTCTCACTTTCCAAAATTCCATTAAACAATCTGATTAAAAACTCCACTGCCATCGCTCCTAAACACCTCCATGCTTCCACAGGTATATCTGGACCAACAGCTTTTCCATTCTTCATCCTCTCCATAGCTGTCCTTACTTCCTCCTTGGTAATCTGTTGCACTTCCTGATTCACTATCTCCACATCCTCCAACCTCCTCTCTCGTTCTCTTCATTCATCAGCCTTTCAAAGTACTCTTTCCTTCTGCTCAACACACTCTCCTCGCTTGTGGGTACGTTTCCATCTTTATCCTTTATTACCCTAACCTGCTGCACATCTTTCCCAGCTCAGTCCCTCTGTCTAGCCAATCGCTACAGATCCTTTTCTCCCTCCTTAGTGTCCAACCTCTCATACAACTCATCATACTCTTTTTCTTTAGCCTTCGCCACCCCTCTCTTTTCCTTGCCCCTTATCTCCTTGTACTCTTGTCTACTTTCTGCATCTCTCTGACTATCCCACTTCTTCTTTGCCATCCTCTTCCTCTGTATACTCGCCTGTATTTCCTCATTCCACCACCAGGTTTCATTTTCTTCCACCTTGTGCCTGTCTCACCTTCTCCCTAAACTCAACCTTACAGTCTTCCTTTTTCAACTTCCACCATTTGATCCTTGGCTCTGCCCTCACTCTCTTCCTCTTCTTGATCTCCAACATCATCCTACATACCACCATCCTATGCTGCTTAACTACACTTTCCCCTGCCACTACTTTGCAGTCTTCAATCTCCTTCAGATTGACTCTTCTGCATAGGATGTAGTCTAACTGTGTGCATCTTCTTCCACTCTTCTACGTCACCCTATGTTCCTCCCTCTTCTTAAAATACATATTCACCACAGCCATGTCCATCCTATTGGCAAAATCCACTATCCTCTGACCTTCTTCATTCCTCACCTTGACACCATACCTACCCATCACCACCTCGTCTCCACTGTTCCCTTCACCAACATGCCCATTGAAATCCATTCCAATCACCACTTTCTATCCCTTGGGTACACTGTTCATCACTTCATCCAACTCACTCCAAAAATCTTCTTTCTCATCCATTGCACACTCAACTTGCAGTGCATATGCACTAACCACATTCATAATCACACCTCCAATTTCCAGCTTCATAATCATTACTTTGACACTCTTTTCACTTCTGAAACACTCTTGACATACTGTTCCTTCAGAATAACCCCTACTCCAACTCTCCTCCTATCCACACCTTGATAGAACAATTTGAATCCACCTGGCCTTACTCCCCTTCCATTTAGTCACTTGCACGCACAATATATCAACCTTCCTTCTCTCCATCATATCGGCTTACTTCATTCTTAATGTAGTAGTATGTGATTGTAATGTAGTATGTCCAGCTCTTGCAAGTTAGGGCTACACTCTCCGCTGATGTGAGAGATGTGGCAATGCTTAGCTTAAGATCTTCATAAAGCCTAGGTACTATAACTTCACTAATTTGCTTTCTGGTTGGTATAGCATACAGTAGTTCCAAAACCTGTTATTTGTTGAAAGCCCTCATCTTTCACAACAGTGTAGGGTCTCATATCTTTACCTGCTACAGGTTCCGGTATTTTGTGGGGGGGGGGTTGGCACAAGATAAATTAAACAGAAGCATGGAATTAAATGTCACCTCCAGTACAGTTTGTTTAGGCTCTAATCATTTGGAAGGTGCAAGTATTCCCACTTAGGGGTGGGCGGTATGACCAAAATTCTATATCACGGTATTTTTCTCAATTATCCCGGTTTCACGGTATTCGACGATATTTTTTTCCCCATGCATGAGTGGATGTTAAACACATTTTCCACTGCAATTACTGGCTAAGAATAACCTATTCCACTGTCAAGAGTATTGCACATTGTACAAAAAAAAAAATTTTTATGTGCACACAAGTATTAATACAGTTTTGCATTGCCCCATAAAGTGATAGTTTTCAAGGGGGTGGCACTAATGGAGAAGGTATCAGATTGCATGACACATGCAGTCAAAATATAGAACCTTTTTATTGAACAAATTTTCCAAAAAGAAACTATAATTTTGACAACATATTTTCAACCATACAAAGAGGCATTTAGACTTAGTAAAATATCCAGAAGTGCCTGTCAAAAATTGTATTGCACCAAATATATATGTCTTAGAAAAGGAATAAATAGTAAATATTTTTTGTAAACCAACTACACTTTCTGTTAATGTTAACAATCTCTGTCCACTGACACGTTAAAGTGACTTTTTAAATAACTTTATCATCATTAAACTGCATAATATTTAAACTAATAAATAATAACAATAAAATAAATAATAGTATTATTACTGATAGTTGCACTATTACTTCAAGCCCAGGTGCATTACACAGTATTCACCAAATTAAAATAAAATACAACAAGTGCAACTTGGTGATGACATCTTTACCAACTGAACCATCATTTAGGCAAACTGCATTAATATGGACCTTGCTTCAAGCTAAGCTATACTGGGAAGAAAAAAACAAACTATATGTCGAGAACAAAGTCAACATTTCCACTTTATTCTCGCCATTTATGTTGAGATTAAAGTCGACATTTCCACTTTATTCTCATAGTTTTACTTCATAATTAAAGTAGAATGTCGTAAACTAAACTTCTTCCTAAAATCAATGTTTAATCAATTACTTTACCCCGTCATAAATTAATGCAGCACATTAAATGCTTTGTGTTACGTTTCCCCAACCCAGTGGTTAATCACTACGCTTCTTAAACTGACTTCCTCCGCACTAAGAGAAGACCGCGATTACCATACAGAATCCATTCACTTCATGATATTCCTGCTTTCTGAAAATTTAGAATGCTAAGATAAATACTTGATATCATTTTCATGATGAAATGCATTAAAGCAGGTATTACACATGCACGGTAGTGAGGCGGTAGTGCTGCTCCCTTGCAGTAAGGGGTCCCCAGGTGTATGTTCAGTGTAGAGAACTTTATGGCAGGTATGACGAGGCTCCAAAAAACTGGATGTATGAATAGCTATCGCACAGGTTTAACTTGAATATTGTGTAAATGTTGGGTTTGTGATCTGCTGGTCGGAGACACGAACACAGAATTCAATGCATGTTCTTCTGAGCGGGCTATCTTTATTGCATGCATGCTGTCTCTATCTGACGTAGGCTACCAAAACCCCAGTTCCTATCCTTCCTTTTCCTTTCACCACATAACCAATCACTACACGATAAACGTCTTTGTGAAATTAAAACTAGTTATAAACTTAGCCCATGGAGTGTTCAGAACTTTAAAAATATCTTCGTTATACATGTTTAATTATGCCATCCATTCAGAGTTGCGCCCATCTCTGAACGAATCACTTAACACAAAGCATTTAATGTGCTATTTAACTTATGACAGGGTTTGAGAAAATCTAGTAAATTAAATATTCATTCTATGATGTTTAGTTTACGATGTTCTATTTTGATGACAAATTACAAGAATAAAGTCAACATGTCGACTTTATTCTCGTCATAAGCGTTAAGATTAAAGTGGAAATGTCGAGAATAAAGTCAAACTGTCGTCACACTGTTACACAGTACCCAGGTACATTACACTGTATTGAAAACAAATAAAACAAGTACAACTTGGCTTGCAGTATTATCCAGTAGTATAGAAACAGTATTTACACATCTGACCTTTTAAAATTAAAGCATCTCCAGGCGACAGACGTGACTGCTTTTTTTTGGCTCTCTGTCCATTTTCACCGCGCGGCATACCTATGCTTCCGCCCACTATTTGGTGGTGTAGCAGTGAAAAAGAGCCCTAGTGCAACAAATCTGTGTTTAGCGGTGTAGCAGTGAAAAAGGTCCCCACTTGAACTGTTTCCCGCTGCGCCACGTTCCGAACGTCGTTTAGGCAATTTAAACCGGTGTTGCGGTATAAGAAAAATCCATATCATAAAAAAAATAAACGGTTTTTGGTATGAACCGGTATACCGCCCAGCACTATTCCCACTGTATATTAATTTCAACTAATTCAAGAGTACTAGGGTGTTGTACCGTGTTAGCCATTATGAATGTAGAGAAAAGCCAAGCAAAATGACACCTTTTATTGGCTAACTAGAAAGATTACAATATGCAAGCTTTCGAGGCAACTCAGGCCCCTTCTTCAGGCAAGATAATCTTTCTAGTTAGCCAATAAAAGGTGTCATTTTGCTTGGCTTTTCTCTACAACTAATTCAAGATTATTTTAAATCTCCAATAGTAGAATAAATTTGGCAGTTTAGTTGAAGGGTGTCTACATGGAGATTCATAACACACAAATTGGTTACTGAATAACATATTTATTATTTTTAAAGAGCAGTAATATTTTGTTCCACATTTTGCAAATACTGATGTTAACTCTTAAATGTCATTCCATGCTTATGCATATGTTATAAAGTCACTATATAGACACCCTTCAAATAAAGTGTTACCGAAATTTGTTATATTAGTGTTCTCTATACATGATTAAGTAATTTATTTTAGGTTCTATAGATTGTTTTGTATTATACTGGTTCAATTTTTCAATGGCAAGTCTGGTATTTTGGCTAAATAGGAGTGGAAATCTCTACATGCAAAAAGAAATAATTATGTATTTTAAAATTAAAATAGGATAAATAATACATTATTTGAAAGATTGGATTACAAATTTTATCTACTCTAAATTTTATAAACTACTGTAAACATCAGAAAGAATAAGTTTGATGTTTAAAAAAAAAAAAAAAAACTCAAATATGAATAATGAATATTTAGTGCTTTTTAAACTATGTGTTTCAGAACTGAATTCCGCCACCACCCATATTTCAAAAATTAACTTCATTCATGTGCTTAACTATAGCTATATTCATTAAAATCGGGGGGGGGGGGGGGGGGGGGGGGGGATGCAAATACTCTCTTCCCTCTGTTCCTTTATTAATTGTAATCATCATTAATTACATTTAGCATGGCTATCTAAGGTGCCATATTAGCCCCTTATCCTGAAAGATGTTTTTTGTATTGTTGTGCCTAAATTATGTACCCAGAAATAAATGGCTGTAGTTCTGGTTATGTAATACAGGAGTTTAAAATTGTAGGAATGAGAAGGGTTTTAACTAGGGCTGCACAATAATATCGGATTTATATCTGTATCGGCAGATAATGGGTTAAAATAAATTTGGACCGATGACCAAATTTGACCGATAATTCGAACCGATATTGATGACACATTCACGGTGTTCCAGATGTGCCAGACAATTAGGCGATGCCGGGCTACTGTGCGAAAATGTCTGCAGTGTGGAAGTGAGTGAGAGCGACATAAAATATGCCATTTGCAACACTTGTTCAACTAATGTTTTGCACGGAGGGACAAAAGTGCGAAATTTCAATTCCACCAACTTAATTACACACTTGAAGACACGCTATCCTGACAAATATACAGAATCCCTCAGAGCAAAAGAGGAGAATCCTGCGCCACCGCACACAAAATCAAAAACTGCAGTTGCTCAACGTGTTTATCAGTTACTTGAAAAATCAAAGAAAATCGATAAAGATAACCCTAAAGCTCAAACAATTACTGCAAAAGATCTGCAGAAAAATACTGTCACTTTAAGCATTCACAATTAGCCAACTCGCGTCTCAAAACTATACAAACTGAACTTGGCATGCAGCCAAAAATGCTTCAACAAGACTTTTCGACTAGATGGAACAGCACATTCTATATGCTGCAAAGCTTGCTGGAGCAGAAAAGAGCCCTAAGGGCTTATGCCTCCGATTTTGAGTTACCTGCAACTCTAAGGACTCATGTATACTTCACGCTCAGAACGCGTATGCACCCGCATCATGGCCGCCACACGTTCTGAGCATTCATTTGATGCGTCCTCTGAGCAGGTTCTCAGAAATTAACACGACGCATGCGCGAGTTGCAGTACCAGCAAAAAGTCCGGGGGCACAGTGTGCTAAAAGTTGGAATGTCACGTCAGAGTCTCTGTTTACTATCTACATGTGACAGAAAGCCGCTTTGCAGCTCCTACGAGATCGGTGTGCACGCTTCGATATTTGATAAATGGTTCGATGTGGTGAAGCAAAATGCCGACATACAGATGTATTCATGGTGCTTTTATATTCAAGCGTCGCATATTTCCGATCGTAATGACACGATACGTTTTAAAATTCTCACATACCGTCTTCTGTGCCATCTTTTTTTCTAGGGCTTCCTCTGCTCCTGACAGCAGCAAATCGCCAGCAATAGATCGCCACACTGAGCACATTAAATGTATGATATTCCAACTCTCTGCATATTTAGAATCCTTAGATTTATACTTGATATCACTTTCATGATGAAAAGCATTAAAGTATGTATATTATATTTTACAGATAAATCGGTAATTTCATTTAAATAATGAATACTGTTAATAATTACACACATGGGGTGACACAGTGGCGGAGCGTTAGTGCTGCTGTCTTGCAGGGAGTCACGTCGCTAATATTCCCTGCCTGGAGTTTACACGTTTTCCTGCTGGGTTTCCTCAGTGTGCTCCAGTTTCCATCCAAAGATATGCAGATTTGGGGATTTGGTGCAGCTAAAATGACGCTAGTGTATGTGTGTGCTTGTATTCACCTTGCGATGAGCCGAGGCATCGTCCAGGGATTGTTTCTCACTCATGCCCAATGCTTGCTGGAATGGACACATCCCTGGATTTAATCAATAAACATCATTTTCAGAGATACTGCGGTAAGGTGTCATCATAATTTAATGGGTGTTCTAGGCAATTCACAACACAGAGAAGCCGAACATGTTCTCACCGTGATAATATCTCGCACTGCCACCTGGCAGATTCCTCCAGATTTACGTAAAGTACGCGCGCAAGTATAAACACTTCAACGCTTGCGTAGCAGGAGTGTCCGCTTTAGCATGCGTCGTGTCACATGAAGTATAACTCCGGCCTAACGCCTACTCATTGGGGTTTGATCGAGAACATAAAAACACTCCTTGCTCCATTTGAACAACTGACAAAAGAATTTTGCCAGTCTGAAGCCTTGGCTTCTAACGTTATTCCCTCAGTTAATGCTTTAAAATGACTGTTGACTAAAAGAGCTCATACTGACTTTGGAGTCAAAACCAGTAAAAGCGCTCTCTTAGAGGCTGTAAACAATCGTTTCATTGAGATTTACACCGAACCCATGTACTGTGTTGCCACTATTGTAGACCCGAGATACAAATACGCTATTTCGATACAGATGTAAAATCACTAGCACTCAAAATGTTGCAAGCTCTGATGTATTATCCACAACAGAAAAGGGCCAAGATAAATAACGAGGTGGCATGCACACTCTTCGAAATGTACAATAAAATTCTTGAAGAGAACACATTGATACCTCGGGAAAACAGCCAGATGACAATAGAGGTAAGTGGGGGAAAAAAAAAAAAAAGCTCTGTGGAAATCTTTACAACATTGTTTTAAGTAAATAACTAGGACTGTAGGATCGAATATCACTGCTCTTAACATAATTCGAATGTATAAAAAAATCTTGGCAAGAAAGAAAAACAGCAATCGAATGTAAAAAAGCGGTTGTTGGTTTTACCTTGCACTATCTTTTGCTTCATGTTACTTAAGAAGTGATGGACACTATTATGGGAGTTTACAGATCTGTTTTTGCATGTAACGTTTAGGATCAGCCTATACTTGTTTCTGAATTGTTAACCCATATTGTTACTAGTCATTAGTTAAATGGTCGGCATCCTCTGTGTTAGGTCCTCTAGCTTCTAGGGAAAAAAGAAAAAAATGACTACATTTACTTTGTTTGAGGAATCACTGACAATTTTGTTTGTTTTTCTTTTGAACATTGTCGTTAGAAAGTGCCAGTGCGGTGCATGTCTTATTTCTCTTTGCGTTGCTTTTTGTGGGAGAGCCAGTCACATTCATGGAAGCCACTGTTTTCACCCGAGTCTCTTAAGCAATAATGAGCAACTTGTAAGCAGATTGTGATCTACATTGAGAAGCAAAATTATTAATATATTTCAGAAAACAGCAAATGTAATACAGACATGCATTCCATTCAAATGCCATATACTTATTTTTATTGTAATCATTCTAATCTTAATCTGACAGCCCTGGTAAAGGCCAAAATGCAGATCTATCTTTTAGATATGAAAGATGACACAGAATATAATGCTGTATTTGTATGCATGCTACAGGTGCAGGAATTTCTTACTGAAGCACCAATCCCGAGGAATGAAAATCGACTCCAGTTTTTATTCCAGTATTTCAGTGGGTTTCCTACCATTGCCAAAGTAGCACGCAAGTTCCTGTCAGCCCCATGTACTAGCTTTGACAGCGATAGATTATTCAGTTTGGCTTCTAATGTGATCAACAATAAGAGAAACAGAATTTCCTGCGACAAGGCATAATAGATACTCTTGTTCGTTAAGAAAAACCTCCCCATCATGCTTAAAAAATAGAAAAGAATAATAAGCCTCCAGAAAAAGTTATTTCTTTACCGTTGTACACTTTACTGTTTTTTTAGATTGGTTAGATGTATTCCATCAAAAAGATCGAAAAAAAAGTATTATGTAGTATTTAATACTGCAGACTGTAAAATAAAGGATCAGATAGCCAGCCAAATGTGATTGAGCAGAAGCCATTTTAGTGATTGTAAATAATCTGCAAAAGTTGTTATTCTTAAGTGGTATTGCTTATTTCATTGTCATTGTAAATTTTACCATTTTTTTCAGTTTTAATTTTTTTGATTATTGTTGAATTTGTTGAATTTTGTTCCATCAAAAAGAAAGAGAAAAGTGTTATTTAAAGCAACAACCTGCAAAACTGTTTCCCATATAACCAACAGGTAGCCAGCCAAATGTGGCAGATGTGTTTTTAATGATTGAATGTGGTGTGCAAAATTGTTATACAAATAAATGTTCACTTTGTCTGTAATTTTTGTCCAGACAGATCAAGTCTCATTTTTCTCTGTATCTTATAAATATGTACAGTAATCCCTCCTCCATCGTGGGGGTTGCGTTCCAGAGCCACCCACGAAATAAGAAAATCCGCGAAGTAGAAACCATATGTTTATATGGTTATTTTTATATTGTCATGCTTGGGTCACAGATTTGCGCAGAAACACATAAGGTTGTAGAGAGACAGGAACGTTATTCAAACACTGCAAACAAACATTTGTCTCTTTTTCAAAAGTTTAAACTGTGCTCCATGACAAGACAGAGATGACAGTTCTGTCTCACAATTAAAAGAATGCAAACATATCTTCCTCTTCAAAGGAGTGCGCATCAGGAGCACAGACTGTCAGAAACAGAGAGTAGAGAAAAGCCAAGCAAAATGACACCTTTTATTGGCTAACTAAAAAGATTACAATATGCAAGCTTTCGAGGCAACTCAGGCCCCTTCTTCAGGCAAGAGAGGAAAGCAAACAAATCAATAGGGCTGTTTGGCTTTTAAGTATGCGAAGCACTGCCGGTACAAAGCTGTTGAAGGCGGCAGCTCACACCCCCTCCGTCAGGAGCAGGGAGAGAGAGACAGAGAAAAACAAAGTCAAAAATCAATACGTGCCCTTTGAGCTTTTAAGTATGCGAAGCACCGTGCAGCATGTCGCTTCACGAAGCAGCTGCACTCAGAAGGTAGCAACGTGAAGATAATCTTTCAGCATTTTTAGACGAGCGTCCATATCGTCTAGGTGTGCGAACAGCCCCCCTGCTCACACCCCCTACGTCAGGATCAGAGAAAGTCAGCGCAAGGGAGAGAGAGAGAGAACAGTAAGTTGGGTAGCTTCTCAGCCATCTGCCAATAGCGTCCCTTGTATGAAATCAACTGGGCAAACCAACTGAGGAAGCATGTACCAGAAATTAAAAGACCCATTGTCCTCAGAAATCCGCGAACCAGCAAAAAATCCGCGATATATATTTAAATATGCTTACATATAAAATCCGCGATAGAGTGAAGCCGCGAAAGGCGAAGCGCGATATAGCGAGGGATCACTGTATATCGACATCGGCAGATAAGTACATAGACATTATTGGATATTGGCATCGGCCCAAAATTCCCTTATCGGTGCATCCCTAGTTTTAACTTTGGTTAATTATCTGTCTTGCCTTGGACAGTGCCAGTAATTATGTAAATAATTCGATAAGGTTTCTACTTTATTTATCTTTCCTTACTCAGTTATAGGAAGTGGTCTCCAGGCCATTATCAAGCTATGTCTATATACATATATAGACAGGAAACGGACAGAATAGGCAGCCATTACATAGAAGATGCTGGCTGTTTTTCTGGATATTTAGAGTTAAAATTTATCTTGACACATATTAATAGTTTTATGATGACAAGTCGTTAAAGGTGATGTCTGACGTAATGTGCAGTTGTTGCTCCATTTTCAAGTGGCAGATTCTTCTCTTGTGTTGGAGTGCATTCTTTTTCTTTGTGACATGGGGCCTTATATATAAACTGTGCAAACACCCGAAAATGTTGTGTATACCTGTTTCTATGCTCACATCGCTATGTGTAAAAACTGAATTTGGTGTAAAGCCACAACACATTATCACGGCAGCCTACTCATTCTGTACGTCCATTTCTGCTCGGTTTTTGTGGTCGAAACTTAACAACTAACTAAAGAAAGAAACATCCTCTAACAGGACAATTCAGTAATCGGGCAGGAGAAAAACTGTTCATTGCATCTCTTAATGACTCCTCGGCAAAATGCCTTGGAGGGAGCATTCTTAAAAAGCAGTCTGTTACAGCATGGTCAGAGAAACAATGGAGAATGGTTAATTTTATAAACTGTTGAATTTACATACAGTGTCAATCAATGCTTACATTTTACTGTGGCTGGTTCATTGGTTTACACGCAAATATAAAAAATAAAAGTCTACACATTTCCCTAATTTATTAACCCTTTATGCTATTTCTTTAAGATGAATGCTATATTACCCTAAAATTATTCTTCCACATTCCTCCCCTTTTGAGACTTAATAAAGTCTCACTAAAACTGTAAGGAATAATTTCCTATTATAATCGTATTCCTAATCTGTATAAAATGTATGTATACTGAGTAAAAGATTCCTGGCTAGCTGTAGTTGGGGAATAACAAAAATCAGTGCAAATCGTTAATACCGAAATAAATCAATAATAGTGAACATAGAAAATCAAGTCAAATAACATGTATCAGTTATTTTTCTTCAGAGAATTCTGGCATTACATGTTTTCCCCTATAAATCTCAGATTTGTGTCCCATAACCTCACAACTTCCATGTAGAATGATAAAAACATGGTCAACAACTGTTTCATTTCCTTCTTATCCAACAAACATTAGCTATCTTGGTTCACAAAAGTGTACCTAGCCCTATATTTTTCATCAATGTTATTGTTGGGCGTGATACAGAGAGCCCAAGTAATTACTTTAAAACATCCAAATAACCAGAGATAGAATCCTTATACAAACAACCATGCTCACATCCCCTCGTGCTGTCATTCATAAAGTTGCCCCAATTTACATCCTGCTGTGGCCTTAAATTATATGATCACCTTTGATGCATAAAAACAGCTATCTTGCTAAAAGTAGGTGTAAATCCTCCCTTCATTAGATGTCGGCACTACTCCTCATTAATCATAGGACATCTGCTGATTTCTTAGTCAACCTTCAGTACATTTTGTATTTGTATATTACATCAACCTTTCTTCTGGTACATTCTTTTATTTACTTGATCATCTCAGTATTTTTCCTAAACCAAATCTTATATTTCAGTGTACATTTTGTTGCTCACTTGACCTTTATTTGGTTTCCCACATTTATTAACCCTTTATGCTATTTCTTTAAGATGAATGCTGTGCTACCCTAAAATTATTCTTCCACATTTTACAAACTGGCGGCACCCAGCATCAAATTAGTGGTACTGTTTCTGTGTGGTCTCCCTTTGTTCAGATTTGGATCTGTAACGCGGGATTTATCAAATATATCAAAATTAACTGCATATCATTTACAAATTGAATCCACTTGATTTTAATCATTCTGTAACAATATAATGATGCATGGAATGAATAAACTATTCCAAATACCGTAGCTGCTTTAGTGATGTTACTCTTAATGCACCACTCGGAGTATTTCAACCCAGTGTATGTGTGTGTGGTATCTTAGCTGCACAGCAGCTGATAGAAAAGCTCTACGGCGAGTTGTGTCGAGAACGCAGAGGATTATCGGGGTACAGCTTCCAGCCCTGGAGGACATTTATAGCACACGCTGCCTAAAGAATGCCATCAGCATCTGCATGGATTCCACTCTGCCATGCCGTAGTCTATTTGAACTTGTTCCTCCCTCAAGATTGATACTTGCTGGGACTGGCACGACCCTGGATGGATGGAATAATTAAACATGTATAACAAAGATTTTTCAGTGTTCCGTAAAAGTTTTGAAGAATCGGCATTCTAAGCTTACAGCTGGCTTTACATTAATTTCAAAGCTCATTTGGTAGAGATTGGTTATGTGGAGAAAGAAAATGGAAGGACAGAAATTGGGGGTTGGTGTGCTTAACAAATACAGTACTGCTACATTAAATTACTCCATTCAGGGTAGCGTGTGTACCAGAAAGCATCTTGCAGGAGGCGGGAACAATTCCTGGACGGGAGTGGTGGGAACAATCCCTGGATGGGATGCCAAATCATCACTATCGCTGCGCCACTGTGCCCCCACATTTTTCATACATGCTTTAATGCATTTCATCATGAAAATTATATCAAGTATACATCTTACTATTCTAAAATGTTCAGAGAGCTGTAATATCATGCATGTAATGTATTCTGTGTAGCGATCAATGCCTGCACGCTCCTGTCTAGGAAAGAGAAAGCCCATTTAAGAAGCACTTAGTGATAAGTGACTTGGTCAGGGAACACATGCTACTTTAGTTACGATGGGATTTGAGAAACTCTAGTAAAATAAACATCAATTTTAGGTTGAAGTTTACAACGTTCTACTTTAATGACAAAATAAACTATGGGGTTAAAGTAGAATTTTTGAGATTAAAGTCTATGTAAAAGCCCTGAATCAAAAGATTGGCATATGACATGGACAGTGCTTAGTAACACACCCTTTGCCAAGCATCACAGCTTGTAAACAATTTTTGTAGATAGCTAAAAGTCTTTCAGTTCTTACTTGGGGTATGTTTGCCCATTCGTCCTTGCAAAAGGCTTCTAATTCTGCAAGATTCTTGAGCTGTCTTAGTGTGCACTGTTCTCTTGAGATTTGTCCACAGACTTTCAATGATGTTTAGGTCAGGTGACTGTGAGGACCATAGCAGAATTGTCATCTTGCACCTTTTGAGGTATTTCATTGTAGATTTTGGGGTGTTTTTTGGATCATTCTCTTATTGTGGGACCCATTCTGTTTTTAACTTTGTTGATGTTTGCTTCCAGAATTGGCTGGTATTTATTTGTATCCATTTTCCCTCTACCATGAACATATTCCCTGTGCCACTGGCTGCAACACAAACCCAATGCATGATCGATCTACCCCCATGCTTAATAGTTGGAGAGGTGTTCTTTTCCTGGAATTTGGCACCCTTTTTTCTCCAAACATACCATTGCACATTGTGACCAAAAAGTTCTATTTTGACTTCATCATTCCACAGGACTTGTTTCCAAAATGCATCAGTCTTGTTTAGATGTTCATTTGCAAACTTCAGGCATTGGAATTTTTTGGCTAGGACGCAGGAAAGGTTTTCTTCAGCTGAATCTACCATGAAGATCATATTTGTTCAGGTGTCACTGCACAGTAAAACAGTGCACCTCCATTCCAGAGTCTGATGAGCCTGATGAACATAATGTGTGAGAAAACAGCTACCTGAAAACGCTTTGCTGTCTTCTTGTAGCCTTCTCCTGTGTTGTGAGCATCATTTTTTTTTTATTTTTCAGAGTGCTAGGCAGCTTCTTAGAGGAGGTTGTGGCTGCTGATTGTTGGTACAAGTTTTGCGGAGTTAGTGACTTTATAGTACATTGCAATTTGCATCATCTGGGGATTCCTAACAATGACTGTGAAAAAGCCATAGCCCCAACAAGCTAATTAAGGTCTGAGACCTCAGATATCTTGGGGTGCTCAAACTTTTGCATGGTGCTCCTTTGCTTTTTTCACTGTGCAGTTGTAGAAAACAAAACCAATATGCTAATCTTGCATACAATGCTTAAAAGAAATGTCATCTTTAACTTTATGCCTTTTGGTGATCAGTTCATCTTCTGCTCACTTAACTATTCTCAGTAACAGACATCTTAAGCAAGGGTGCCCAAACATTTGTATGCCACAGTGTGTATTTTAAGGAAATTTTATTTATTTTTATGGTCACTGAACAGTAAGCATTTACATTACATTACATTTGTTAATAAAAACGAACAGTAAACACCTGTGGTCTGTAGTTTAATTATAATTATCATAGTTTAATAAAATGCACTTTAATATAGGACCTAAGGCTTCTGTGCGTCTGGTTATGCAGGCGCTTAGTATGCAAAGTTTTTTTTAAAGGGATAAGGGAAAAATAATCGGAATCGGTGTAAGTATTGGCCGATCAATTAACATGAAATCGGTAAACCAGTATCGGCTTTAAAAATGTCATCAGAGCATCCCATTTTCTAGTTCTCTGAAAGTATAATTTTGCATCTGATTATGTCCCTTTTACTCTTAAACCTGTGATCCTTATTACTTAGTGTGAAGACCTTCCCTGTAAAGCAAATAGAAAATAACTCCTAATTCTGATTTTCAATTTATTATAACACTTTGAAACACTGTGTCCCACAATTAGTGATTGTCTTTTGTGGCTGCTGCGTTGATGCTTAATTCTTAAAACAATGAGGTTTTACTAAAAGTATTCGGGCTACTTTTAAAAAAAATTGCTGTACAGTGATCCCTCGCTATATCACGCTTCGACTTTCGCGGCTTCACTCTATTGCGATTTTTTTCTCATACACGCTTACGTCACTATGCATGCGCTTTCTGAGAACTTTTATCTAAGCCCCACGATGGCTCCTAAACGTGCTGCTTTTTCTAAGCCTTCTGACAATAAAACTAAGCGCCGGAGGAAGATGCTTACTATCCAGGAGAAGGTGAAACTCTTGGATATGATCAAAGATGGCAGTACCCTACAAAAGCCTCCTCACGCATATGAAAAGACAGCGCCAGCAACTGCCTATCAAGATGTTCTTCAGCCGCGCACACAGACACCCACTGCCTACTCCTAGTACTCCTTCAGCGGAAGACGACAACGACGCACCTGCTGAAGATACTGCACCACCTGAAGACTCTCCTACTGAGGTCGTGCCTTCATGGGTTAGTGGTTGTGTGTAAGAACTGTGTGTGTGTGTGTGTGTGTATAATTAAATGTACAGTACAAAAATCTTACTATATAAAATCGATTGGGATTGTCCTTCCGTCCCGTGAGTGCAAAGCGTAGCGGTATTCCGCTTATCACAGACTTACTACTTGCGGCTTGCGGTACAAAGCGACGCGATGTGAGCAGAGTTCTGGTGCTCCCATCGTTCCCTTGCTTTTGTGCGCGATGCGCTGGAAAAATAGACAAAATTATGTCTCTGGAAATAATTAATGTTGATGGAGTACAAATGCCTCACCACGTAGTAAATATCAGGGGAGATGGTGCTTGCTTATTCTCATCTATAGCTTATTTAGTGCATGAAACTCCGTGTTTAGCGGTACAGATTTGGGCTGACATTTTATGACTTTGGACAGGCACTCGAGGGGATAAAAAAAACTTAGGTTTTCGGGAGATGTTATGAATGGGCGCTTTGATGTTCTCATTCCCTACACTTACATGCCTGATGTACACATGGAGCGCACACAAATTGAGGATAAAAATCGGTCGCCTTAAAAGGCGGGTGAGCCTAGTAATCTATACTAATAAAAGGCAAAGCCCTGACTGACTGACTGACTCACTCACTCACTCACTCACTCACTCACTCACTCACTCACTCACTCACTCACTCACTCATCACTAATTCTCCAACTTCCCGTGTAGGTAGAAGGCTGAAATTTGGCAGGCTCATTCCTTACAGCTTACTTACAAAAGTTAGGCAGTTTTCATTTCGGAATTCTACGTGTAATGGTCATAACTGGAACCTCTTTTTTGTCCATGTACTGGAATGGAGTGCAGCTCGATGGCCGTGAGAGGCGGAGTTGCGTGTCGCGTCATCACACCCCCTACGTAATCACGTGAACTGAAAACAAGGAACAGCCCCAAAGAGCGTTGAAGAAAACATTCATTACACAATTGAGAGAGCACGGTGTAAACCGTAAGTTTAAATTAAGTTTATAGAAACGCTCCCCCTGCCGTTTGCAATACCATATTCGCGAGATACAAGTTTAATGAGAAGACATGAGGTATAAACGAGACTTTGGATCACTTTGTAACGGAGTTAAAATTGCTGTAGCGAGAAACTTTTAAGTGCCGGGTCTTAGCTAACATTAAATAAAGCCGTGGACATCGCAACATCACACAAGAGAGCGGCTCACGTGAACTGACTGAACTTTGAGGCAAGATTGCTTTTCTCCTGTACAAATATACGTTGCATTCTCAAGAGTGTGCTTGCACAGCTTGGTCATATTACAACCGGAGTGCTGAACTGACAACGTGGTATACAAACAGAACTATAACAATCGTAATAAACGAACAAAAAAACAGCGGACAACCCGTGGATTAAATAAAAAGGCTGCTTCCGTTGGCGAAGCAACGAAAAAGGAAGACCTTATATGGCGTTCGTTTATAAAACAGCAGAGAGGCTGTGTGAAGTCAGCTTCACAAAAAAACAGATCCTTAACAAATTGTTATTGCTATATTTTCCCTCAATTTAAAAAGGTTTTCTTTTCTTCTTAATAAAAATTTAAAAGCAGTACTTCGCCGGTGCGAAGCACGGCGATTTCAGCGACTGACGCATACAGATATATTCATGAGTGCAGGTACTATGGAAACAGAGCACCGTGTAAACCTAAAGTTTAAATTAAGTTCATAGACCTACAAAAGGTTGCCATTGATTTGAGGCAAGATTGCTTTTCTCCTGGACAACTATACGTTGCATTCTTAACAGTAAGCTTGCACAGCTTGGTCATATTCCAACCGGAGTGCTGAACTGACAACATGGTATACAAACAGAACAATCGTAAAAACAGGATTAAATAAAAAGGCTGCTTCCATTGGCGAAGCAATGAAAAAGGAAGACCTTATATGGCGTTAGTTTATAAAACAGCGGAGAGGCTGTGTGAAGTCAGCTTCACAAAAAAACAGATCCTTAACAAATTTTTATTGGTATATTTTCCCTCAATTTATAAAGGTTTTCTTTTCTTAATAAAAATTTAAAAGCAGTACTTCGCCGGTGTGAAGCGTGGGTATTTCAGCGACTGACGCATACAGATGTATTCATGAGTGCAGGTACTATGGAAACAGAGCACCGTGTAAACCTAAAGTTTAAATTAAGTTCATAGACCTACAAAAGGTTGCCATTGATTTGAGGCAAGATTGCTTTTCTCCTGTACAACTATACGTTGCATTCTTAACAGTAACCTTGCACGGCTTGGTCATATTCCAACCGGAGTGCTGAACTGACAACGTGGTATACAAACAGAACAATCGTAAAAACAGCAGAGAGGCTGTGTGAAGTCAGCTTCACAAAAAAACAGATCCTTAACAAATTGTTATTGGTATATTTTCCCTCAATTTATAAAGGTTTTCTTCTTAACTCTTTTAGGGCGGATGTCGACTTTTGTCGACAGGAGGGGTTGAAGGCGAATGTCGACAAAAGTCGACATCCAGGGATAGGGGGCGACAATCAGCTGTTAATGGCGACAAATCTCACTGTCACGTCACAGGCATTCCCTCTGTGCTTGGAGGAATGCTAGACTCGTTGACTTGGCAACTAAACCTTGCGTGTGCGTGAGTTGCGAAATGTAAACAATGGCAAGATGGCATCGACATGTGAAAAGGGAGCGAAGCAAGTGCAGAAAAGAAAACACTCGGCAGATGATGTTTTGCGCATTATCGCGGAGTCGGACTCTTGATTTTTCAGAATCGGATTTTATTGGCAGTGATCAGGAGATCAAGCAAGAGAGTGAGAAGCAGGCATCAGCTGATCAGACACCAGCCGATGCCGCACCAGCGGATCTGCTGCCAGTTGAGTGCCATCGCGCAGCCGATGAATCTACGGCAAGGTTCGCATGGGATAAATACACAGACATTGATCCGTTGAGAGCCGATCTGGCTACCGGAGTTTACAAGACGGCATGGCTTGCTGTTGGACACGACAGATCACCAGCTGCTGTACTTCAGGCTGCTCTCTCCTGATACTGCTTTTCAGCTACTGTCAGACGAGACAAACAGGTAGGCAGAAATTTGTTTTGAATCGCGGGCTGCGTTTGCATCGCATTCTCGTTTTTCAAAGTGGAAACCCACAACGAAAGACGAGATGAAGCGCGCTGTGGCATTACAAATAGAGATGGGACAGAACTGGTGATATAACTTCAGGGAGCATTGGTCCAAACGTGTTTTGTCCCCTGGTGGCTTAGGTACGTGCTGCTGCAAAGTTTTCTTCACTTCTGTAATAAACAGAAGCAAATCCCATGGGGTGAGCCAGGCTATAATGCCATACATAAAGTTCATAAAGTTTCATAAATTTTCAGAAGATGAAAAGAGGTGACAATACGGTTTTCATGCAGGCAGAAAACTTGGTGGCAGTGGCATGGCACGATGGCAAATGGGTGACTTGTCTCTCTACAGTACACACTAACAATATATGTGAGAAAGTGCAGCAACAGACAATTGAAAAATAGACACCAAAGCAACACATATTGTAAGGAGTGCAATGTGGCAATGACTGAAATTGGCTGCTTTGAGCGAGATCAGACTTTGCTGTGTAAGATGTATGTGATATGTATGTGAAATCATAGAGTTTGCAGGCTCATACAACATGCAAGACAGTAACATTTGTCAAAAGTAAATATTTTTTGTTGATTTGATATGTTAAACAATTACTTTGTGTTCTTTTTTAAAAAATGTTAGTTTTTGGAAAAATAATCAGCCCTGGGAGAAAAGAAACAAAAACAAATTAGCCCTAAAAGAGTTAATAAAAATTTAAAAGCAGTACTTCGCCGCTGCGAAGCACGGGGATATATATATAGATATATATAGATATATATATATATATAGATACATATACAGTGGTGTGAAAAACTATTTGCCCCCTTCCTGATTTCTTATTCTTTTGCATGTTTGTCACACAAAATGTTTCTGATCATCAAACACATTTAACCATTAGTCAAATATAACACAAGTAAACACAAAATGCAGTTTTTAAATGATGGTTTTTATTATTTAGGGAGAAAAAAAATCCAAACCTACATGGCCCTGTGTGAAAAAGTAATTGCCCCCTTGTTAAAAAATAACCTAACTGTGATGTATCACACCTGAGTTCAATTTCTGTAGCCACCCCCAGGCCTGATTACTGCCACATCTGTTTCAATCAAGAAATCACTTAAATAGGAGCTGCCTGACACAGAGAAGTAGACCAAAAGCACCTCAAAAGCTAGACATCATGCCAAGATCCAAAGAAATTCAAGAACAAATGAGAACAGAAGTAATTGAGATCTATCAGTCTGGTAAAGGTTATAAAGCCATTTCTAAACCTTTGGGACTCCAGCGAACCACAGTGAGAGCCATTATCCACAAATGGCAAAAACATGGAACAGTGGTGAACCTTCCCAGGAGTGGCCGGCCGACCAAAATTACCCCAAGAGCGCAGAGACGACTCATCCGAGAGATCACAAAAGACTCCAGGACAACGTCTAAAGAACTGCAGGCCTCACTTGCCTCAATTAAGGTCAGTGTTCACGACTCCACCATAAGAAAGAGACTGGGCAAAAACGGCCTGCATGGCAGATGTCCAAGACGCAAACCACTGTTAAGCAAAAAGAACATTAGGGCTCGTCTCAATTTTGCTAAGAAACATCTCAATGATTGCCAAGACTTTTGGGAAAATACCTTGTGGACTGATGAGACAAAAGTTGAACTTTTTGGAAGGCAAATGTCCTGTTACATCTGGCGTAAAAGGAACACAGCATTTCAGAAAAAGAACATCATACCAACAGTAAAATATGGTGGTGGTAGTGTGATGGTCTGGGGTTGTTTTGCTGCTTCAGGACCTGGAAGGCTTGCTGTGATAGATGAAACCATGAATTCTACTGTCTACCAAAAAATCCTGAAGGAGAATGTCCGGCCATCTGTTCGTCAACTCAAGCTGAAGCGATCTTGGGTGCTGCAACAGGACAATGACCCAAAACACACCAGCAAATCCACCTCTGAATGGCTGAAGAAAAACAAAATGAAGACTTTGGAGTGGCCTAGTCAAAGTCCTGACCTGAATCCAATTGAGATGCTATGGCATGACCTTAAAAAGGCGGTTCATGCTAGAAAACCCTCAAATAAAGCTGAATTACAACAATTTTGCAAAGATGAGTGGGCCAAAATTCCTCCAGAGCGCTGTAGAAGACTCATTGCAAGTTATCGCAAACGCTTGATTGCAGTTATTGCTGCTAAGGGTGGCCCAACCAGTTATTAGGTTCAGGGGGCAATTACTTTTTCACACAGGGCCATGTAGGTTTGGATTTTTTTTTCTCCCTAAATAATAAAAACCACCATTTACAAACTGCATTTTGTGTTTACTTGTGTTATATTTGACTAATGGTTAAATGTGTTTGATGATCAGAAACATTTTGTGTGCCAAACATGCAAAAGAATAAGAAATCAGGAAGGGGGCAAATAGTTTTTCACACCACTGTATATAGATATATAGATAGATATATATAGATAGATATATAATATATATATAATAGATAGATAGATAGATATACAGTAATCCCTCGCTATATCGCGCTTCACTCCATCGCGGATTTTATATGTAAGGATATTTAAATATATATCGCGGAATTTTTGCTGGTTCGCGGATTTCTGCGGACAATAGGTCTTTTAATTTCTGGTACATGCTTCCTCAGTTGGTTTGCCCAGTTGATTTCATACAAGGGACGCTATTGGCAGATGGCTGAGAAGCTACCCAACTTACTTTTCTCTGTCTCTCTTGCGCTGACTTTCTCTGATCCTGACGTAGGGGGATTGAGCAGGGGGGCTGTTCGCACACCTAGACGATACGGACGGACGCTCGTCTAAAAATGCTGAAAGATTATCTTCACATTGCTATCTTTTGTGCAGCTGCTTCCTGACATGCTGCACGGTGCTTCGCATACTTAAAAGCTCGAAGGGCACGTATTGATTTTTGCTTGAAAAACAAACTCTGTCTCTCTCTATCTCTCTCTCTCTGTCTGCTCCTGACGGAGGGGGTGTGAGCTGCCGCCTTCAACAGCTTTGTGCCGCGGTGCTTCGCATACTTAAGCCAAACAGCCCTATTGATTTGTTTGCTTTTCTCTATCTCTGTGACTTTATATGCTCCTGACGGGCACTCCTTTGAAAAGGAAGATATGTTTGCATTCTTTTAATTGTGAGACGGAACTGTCATCTCTGTCTTGTCATGGAGCAC